>NW_021167745.1:0-1315 GCF_003724135.2 Verticillium nonalfalfae
TTATTATTTAATAAATAATATTACTTAATTAATCTTAATAAATAGTATATTACGCCTTTTAGGGAGAGTATTTACTATTATAGCTATATCCTTTAACCTAAAAAGGTCTACTCGGGAATCTATATTAAGTATATACTTAACGATTACTTATTTTTCGCTTTCTTTTAATTTTATCGAATTCGGAGGGCTATTATATTATAAAAGTATATTAATATTTCGTTATTAGAGAATAGTTCGTAGAATATTAAAGATTAATATAGTATATTTAATAGAAAGAGATATATTTTATTTTATTACCTTAAATACGAGGAGTACTTAACTTTCTTTAAAAGGTATTTCTATTATTATTAATAAAATAATCGTATTATTAATTAAAAAGGTTAGAAAAGTCGAGGTAAGTAGGCTACTCGCTTATATAGGCTATTTACCTATAATATATATTATAGGAATTCGTTAATATATATATAATACTTTATAGATTAGAAGCTATATTTATATAAATGATTTACTTATATATATATTAATAATATAATTATCTTTAATAATTCTTTTAAAGAGTATTTAGAGTATTTATAGATTATATTTAACTTTTTTAAAGAATTAAGATTAATATTAAGCTTATTAAAGTTATTCTATATATACTTTTCTATAATATTATTAAGATTTCGAGTTAATATATTAAGCTTATTAATTATAAATAAGAAATTAATAGCTATTATTAAACTAAAATATTTAATATTATTATTAGATTTAAAGATTTATTTAAGAATAATAGGATAATTATATAAATTCGTATTATATTATTAATTAAAAGCTAAATTATTAAAAGATAGAAAGATAGTTTTATTTAAATAACTCTATAAAGAAGGTTAATTAACCTTTAAAAGAAAATAAATAAATATACTTAAATAATATATACTTTAAAGTAGACTTTTATCTTAATAGGAGAGGAAAAAGAGGTATTCTATATTCTATAATAAGAATTAATATAGTTAACTCTATTATATTACTATAACTTAAATAGAATTATATTCTTTAAGATAGACGTTAATAATAAAGGTTTCGGACTCTTTATATTCTATATAGATATTTACTAAAATAATAGATATATCTCTAAGAAAATAATATAATTAATTATATTCCTTAATAAATTAATTATAAAGTTAAAGGCTTTAGCTAAAGCTTTAGAGCTAGAAATAGCTTATTTAATATAGATAGTATAGAAGCTATAGATATTAATCTAATCTTATTAATATTTAATAATTATATTAATAGACTATTAAATATTAAAAAGGATAGTTAATTATATTAATCT
>NW_021167746.1:0-1307 GCF_003724135.2 Verticillium nonalfalfae
TTAAGGAATTATATACTCGGGAAAGTATTAATATCTATATAGAGAACCTATCTAAGGCTAACTAAGTTAAATAGTTATTAGAGTTATTCGATTATTAGAGAGATTATAGGGTTATCCTTATATTAGATAAATAATAAATAAAAATAGATATAATAGATAGTTAATAATTTAAGAAATTAAAATCTAAAGTATATCCCTTTAATATCGAGGATAAACGATTCTTAGATAATAAGTTTAATAAAATATATAAACTTCAATAATTAGAATAAATAAAATACTTAATTCTATTTAACTATTTAATCTTTATAATATAGTAAATCGTTAATAGAACCTATAAAAATAAAATTATTATAGACTTTAGATAATTAAATAATATATTAATATTAAATAATTATCTTATATTATTATAAAAAGAGATTATTAATAGCTTATATAAGAAGTCCTTTCTCTTAATATTTAATATATCTACTTTTTTCTATTAATTATTAATCTATAATACTTATAAAGATTAAATAATAATTACTAATCCCTATAAATTAGAAAAGTCTTATATAATATTAATAGGGTATAAGAATTCGTTAATATATATATAATACCTTATAGACTAAAAGCTATATCTATATAGACGATTCACTTATATATATATTAATAATATAATCGTCTTTAGTAACTCTTTTAAAGAGTACTTTAAGTATTTATAGATTATATTTAGCCTCTTTAAAGAATCGAGATTAATATTAAGTTTATTAATGTTATTCTATATAATATATATTATAGTTAAGTAGGCTATATAGTTAAGTAGGCTACTTACCTTAACTTTTTAACCTTTTTAATTAATAATACGATTATTCTATTAAGAAATATATAAATACTTATAAAAGAAAGCTAATTTATCCTTATACTTAAAGTAATAAAATAATATATATATCTTTCCACTAAGCGTATTACTTCGATCTTTTATATATTATATATAACTCTCTAATATTAAAATACTAATATACCTTTATAATATAATAGCTTTCCGAATTAAGCGAAATTAAAAGAAAGCAAAGAATAAGTAATTATTAAATATATACTTAATATAGATTCCTAAGTAGATCCTCCTAAGCTAAAGGATATAATTATAATAGCGAATACTCTCCTCGAAAAGTATAAAATATTATTTATTAAGATTAATTAAATAATATTATTTATTAAGATTAATTAAATAATATTATTTATTAAATAATAATTAAAGTTTAAAATATATTTCTTTTATTTATATAATTATAAAAAGGCTTTATATAAAGATTTAATTATAATAAATA
>NW_021167747.1:0-1297 GCF_003724135.2 Verticillium nonalfalfae
TAATTTTCAGCGTTATAGTTAATTTCGTAGGGGTTATATATCGATAAGTATAATAAGGTAATCTACTCGCCTAGGTAGTCTACTCGCCTAGGAAGTACGTTATATCTTAATATACTTATATAATAACCTTTATATAATTAAATTTATAAAAAAGAATTTACTTTAAATATATTTATTTTTATATCTATTCTTTTATAATATAATAATATATATTATAGGTAAGTAGGCTATATAAGTAAATAGGCTACTTACTTTAACTTTTTTTACTTTTTTAATTAATAATATAATAATAATATATTAGATTATACTAAAATTTACTTATTCTTATTATCTAATTTTAATATAATTAACTAATAAATTCTTATATTATAATTAATCTTTCTATAGATATTATAGCTCTATTTCTTAAGTATAATATAGATTACTATACTCGGGTTTCGATCTATTTCTTCTATTATCTAAATATTTACCTCTCTCTAGGAGTTCTATTTTACTTATTAATTTATAATATACCCCCTCTAAGTATAACTTATCCTTTTTTTATTCTATAATATTAACTTAATATTATATTCTTATTATAAAGATATTTAACCTTTTAATTTATAAGAATATAATAATATATAGTTTTTTTTATAAAGTAATTAATAATATTAAGAACTAATATAAAAGAGCTTTTTTAATAATAAAAGATTTAAGTTTTAATAAATTTAAATTATAAATTAATAATATACTTCCTAGGCGAATAGACTACTTAGGCGAGTAGATTACTTTATTATATTTATCGATATATAACCTCTATAAAATTAACTATAATACTAAAAATTAATTTATCTCTACTCGAAATCGTCTACTTTAATATAATCTATATATATTTAATATAATCGGATATTATATTTAAGTTAGCTATAATTATTATACTTTAGCGTAATTACGGAGGACTATATTTAGCGATTACTATTTACGTAGTTTTCTTACTTTATAATTATATTTAGATCTTTCTATTTAATTAAAACCTAAGTTTAATTTATAATAAAAGGTCTTTTATATTATATATAGGTTTTTTTAATTTTATAATTTTTATTAATAATTATAAACTCTTATTAATTAATTATAAACTCTTTATTAATAAGAATATATTTATATATTATAATTTATACTATTTTATTTTATTATTTAATAATTTTAATAATTAATATTAAAGAACTTTTTTAATATCTTTTAATCTAATTAATAATATAATTAATATATAAATTAACTTTAATAAAGTTATTAAGTATCTTTAATACTTAAAGTTTAA
>NW_021167748.1:0-1294 GCF_003724135.2 Verticillium nonalfalfae
GCTATAATAAGTAGTTTATTTTTAATTTCTCGTATACTTTAATTAATCTATTACTCGGCCTAATCTAATCGTAAGTAGAGGAAGTTAAAGAATATAAAGGTATTAAGCTAATAGCCTCGATTAAGGAAAGTAAGTAGATCGGCGAATAATTAGTATCGTATTATATTAACTTTAACTTATCGAGGCTATAAAATATAGCCTCGATATTATATATAAATTATACCTTATCGCTAATATATCGGCGATAAGATACCGATAAGGGACTAACGTCTAGTTCTTTATATTTAACTTATCGAGGCTATAGAATAGGGCCTTAATATTATTTATAAATTATACTTTATCGCTAATATATTAATAATTAGATACTAATAAGGGATTAATATTTAAGTCTTTATAGTACTTAAGTCTCTTAATATACTAAGTATTTAATAATATATTAATAGATAGTAATAGCTATATTTTCCTAATAAAACTTCCTTTTTAGGAGCTTAAAAGTCTTATTTACTTTAATATATCCCATTTAAGGGTTATTATAGTATTATTTTAATAGCTTTCTTTAGAGTATTCTTTATATAAGGATTATTAATTATTTTTTAAAAAAGAGGATACTTTAATTATCTAAAATATAACCTTCTCTTTTTCTAGTTTATTAGCTTTTATTCTCCTTCTAGGAAAAGTATTCTAAGTTAATAGCCTATAATCCCCTAATTAAGTCCTTAAATTCCTAAATAAAAGTAAATTATAATACTATTTTAATTCTTTATATACTCTTTTATTATAGAATATAAGATATATTAATCTAGAATAATAACTTTAGATTTATCTAATTCTTTAGACTTCTTTATAATCTTTTAATAAACTATTATTATTCTTTTAATCTTAGCTATTAAGCTATAAGATTAAAGATTAACTTTCTTTCTTATTTTATTTTCTATAATAACGTAAATATATTTTACTTTTATTTAAAAAGTAAAAGCCCTTTCTCCTTAAAACTATAATATTCTTTTAATATTAAAGTAAACTTCTATCTTTATAATATAGCCTAAATAATTTAAATATAAGCTCTATTTATAATATCTTTTAATTTAATTTTTATAATCGTTTAATAAATATTTATAATTAAGTCTTTTATTAGCTAAAGCTTCTAAAATAATATAAAGAGTATATTACTTATTAATACTTATTCCCCTATATAATCTAATTATCTTAAAAGATTATTTATAAAGTTTATAGCTTTAAGCTAATATTAGATTTCGAAATCGAAAGATAATAATTAATATATTTATTATATAAG
>NW_021167749.1:0-1292 GCF_003724135.2 Verticillium nonalfalfae
AGAAAGATCTAGATATAATTATAAAGTAAGAAAACTATATAAATAGTAATCGCTAAATATAGTCCTCTATAACTATATTAAGGTATAGTAATTATAGCTAGCCTAGATATAATATCTAATTATATTAAGTATATATAGATTATATTAGAGTAGACGATTTTAAGTAGAGATAAATTAATTTTTAATATTATAGTTAATTTTATAAGGGTTATATATTAATAAGTATAATAGGATAGTCTACTCGCCTAAGTAGTCTACTCGCCTAGGAAGTATATTACTTTTATTCTAAGTTTTATAGAAGTAAAGTTCGTTCTAGTATTAATAATTATAATATTAAGATATAAAGAACTAGATATTAGGTCCTTATTAGCGATAAAGTATAGTTTATAAATAATATCGAGGCCCTATTTTATAGCCTCGATAAGTTAAAGTTAATATAATATAATACTAATTATTCGCTAATCTAGTTATTTTCCTTAATTAAAGCTATTAACTTAATACTTTAATATTCTTTAATTTCCTTTATTTATAATTAAATTAAGCTAAGTAATAGATTAATTAAAGTATATAAGAAATTAAAAATAAATTACTTACTATAGCGGATATCGCTCTAAGGATAAGCTAATAAGAACTTTATTAGAATCCTTATAAAATAGCTATAGCGGGAAAACGACTCTAGAACTTAAATCTTTATTAGAAGACTATTATTAAGCTATTAGCGGAAAATCGATATAAGCTAAATTATAAATATAGGTTCTCTAGGCTTTAATCTATCTATAAACTCTATAAATAAAGATATAAAAATAATATCTTTTTTTAATATTTTACTAAATATACTTTTACTATAAAGAATTATAATAAACTATTTATATATAATTATAAAATACTCGATGAAAATACTATTATTATTTAGATTAATAATTAAATTACTATAATTAAAGCTAAAAATACCTTTTAGTTTAATATAAATATAACTTAAATTATCGAGTAATCGATAATAAAATTTATTTATATTTTATAAATAATATAGTAAAATTATATTTAAAACTTTAAAGCTATTTATAAAAAGGACTTTAATATAAACGATTTAAATATCTATTAAGAAGACTTTTAAAGCTTTATAAAGTAAGAGTATTTATCGAAAAACCTTTAAAACCTTATTTACTAAAAGTAATTATATTTATTTTATTTTAAAAATAATAAAGATATCTCTTTTTTTTAATAAATAAGAGAGTATTTATTAGACCTTACTTAGGGGTACGTATAGAGTATTATAAATAGTTAAGCTATTT
>NW_021167750.1:0-1281 GCF_003724135.2 Verticillium nonalfalfae
TATATTAATTATCTATTAATAGAGATATAATAAAGCTTATTATTAATTAAAGTAAGATAACGTTTTATTTCTTTTCTTAATAATTATATTATCTATTATTCTATAATTAATATATATTAAGATAAGAGAGAACGATTTATTTAATAATAACGAGCTCGATTTATTTAATAGATAATAATATTTAAGAATATTAAGTAATATTCTTAAAAGAAAATAAACTATAATTACTAAGATTATTAAAAGAGTAATTACTTATATAGAAAGACTTAGATAAGATTAAACCTATAAAGAAGATTAGATATTTAAGTATATAGATTCTAAATTTAATAAATTTAATAAAATAAATATAATATTATTATTTAATATATCGGGAAAGTAAAATAATTTTATTATTATATAGAAAGAAATCTTAATATAAATAAATAATATAATAATAAAGATAGCTTAATTCTATAATAAAGCCTCTTAATAATATAATTTATATATTTTAATTAAATTAATTTATAATAAGATTAAGACTTTAGAAGATATAATAAATAGAGTAAATAATAGAATATAGTTATTAATTTTAATAACCTTTATTATAAAATATAGATTATTAATATTATTATTATTAATTAGATCTTCTTTATTAATAGAGATAGGCTTTTTTATTAGAATTATATAATAAATATTAATAAAAGGATTCTAATTAAGTTATATTATTATATTATATTTAAGATATTTATCCTTAATAAATACTCTATTATAATTTATATTTTAATAAACTATTATTATAAATAGTTTATTATTAAATATAATAAATCTAAATTTTAATATTAACGCTAAGATTATAATTATAATAAATTTATTATTAATTATAATAAAACTATCCTCTATAATAATAACTATTAAATAAATAATTATAAACTCTTTACTAAATATATTATTTACTAAATTAGATATACTTAGTAAGGATAAACTATAAGAGGAGTTATTATAGCTAAAGGGAAAGAAGTATATTAAATAAGCTACTAAGTAGTTAATAATTAAGTATTATCGTAATAGACTTTAAGTCTATAAGAATAGAATCTATAATAAGAATAAAGATTATAAGGATTTAAAGAAATAATAAAGCCTATATAATTAAGAGTTTAAGAGTTTAAGTATTTATTATAATTCTATATAAATATAATTCTATATAATAAGAATAAAGTAAATATTAATAGGATTAGAAGGATATAAAAAGGTAACGATATTTATATAATTAAGAGTTTAAGCGTTTCTTTTATAATTATAGTA
>NW_021167751.1:0-1270 GCF_003724135.2 Verticillium nonalfalfae
GTAACTTATAAAGAAAGCTAGATTATTCTTACTATCTAAGTAATAAAAAACGAACTAAGTTTAAGTATTATATATACTACGAAGATCTACGATATATTAAAGATAATACTCCTCTACCGCTTATATAGTACTATTACCCGATATAATAGCCCTCTTAATTCTACGAAATTAATTAACCTCGAAGAGAAGATTATTATTAAATATATACTTAACTTAGATTTACGATACTACCCTCCTTAGCTTAGTAAGGTTAGAGATATAGCTTCTCGATTATTTATAGATCGTAATATATTATTAATTAAGCTACGATAAGCGGTAAGCTTTATTAAACGATAATTAATACTCTAGATACGTTTCTTTCGTAAATACGATTATAAGAGAGCTTAATACGAAGATCCTAATACGATAAACGTATAATTTCGGCTTATATAGAACGTAATCGTAAAATATAATATAATAGACTCTAATATCTATAACTTTAACGAGACTAATTTCTAGATAAGAGTAATCGTTAATAAGATAATCGTAATAAATATAGAAAGACGTTTTAATATAAAAATAAAATAGTTAAGTAATCGGGAATAGATTATAATAATCTAAAGTATTAGCGTAATTAGATTCTACGTCTTATTATATATTATAATTATAAGTAAATATTATTTCTCGACTTAATATTAAAACGATATAATTTTATATAATTAGAGAATCGTAATATCTCTAAATAATTAAACGATAAACGAAATTAATCTCGATTAGATCTAGTATTTTAACCGATATACGAAAACTAGAAAATCGGGTAATTATTATATCCTTATCTTAAATAGCTACGAAAATTACTATTTAATTAAATTTAAACTTTACTATAAAGAGAATAATCTTATTATACTCTATATACCCTTTTATTTATTATATTTACTCTATCCTCTTAATATTAATTATTTTAATTTATTTAAGAAAGTATATAATTAATAAATCGAGATTAAAATAAAAGCTAATATAAGCTATATTACGAAGGACGACTTCTTATTTACGTTTTCGGCTATATTCTAAGATATAATAATAGAAAAAAATATCTAGGGTAGTTTTCGGGGGGCTAGATTTATACCCTATAACCTAGAAGTAATTCTTTCGAAGCTAGATATAAAGCTAAAAACGCTAATACTATTAAAGTCGTCTTATAAGCTATTTAACCTTTAGACTTCCTAAACGCTTACGATTACTATATAAGCTATTTTATAATCCGATTTTATTAAAAGTCGTATTATTTATT
>NW_021167752.1:0-1259 GCF_003724135.2 Verticillium nonalfalfae
TTAAATCGTTTTCCGAAAGTTCTATTATTTTAATACCTTTAAATTTAAGTAATTAAATATTAACGACTATAGCTTTACTATATAGCTTAGATTAAGGGTACTTCTATATTTAGTATTTAGGTTTATTATAGTAGAAGTATATATTTAACGATATTAAAGAAGTAATACTTTAGCTATTTAATAGAGTTCTTATTAAGTATAAATTTAAGTTTCTTAGCTATTATAATATAGAGCCTCTATTATAATATAAAGGTCGTCCTCTCTTTATTAATAATTAATCTTAGAGGACTCTTCTTATAAGGATCTTATATCTAAATATAATATTTTAGGGTTCTCTTAGGGCTAACTAAGAGTAAGTTCGTTTTTTATTCTCTTATTATTTATTCTACGATTTATTAACGTCTTAGACCTATTAAGCTTTATATACGATTATCTTAATATCTTTAATAGGAATATAATATTCTATTAATTTATTTTATATAAAATAAAGAAGTTATTAGAAATATCTAAAAGCTTATTCTTTATTATAATTAATATTTTCGTTAAATAATCGATAAATACTCTTTTATTTATTAAAAAAATAAAATAAAGAGATATCCTTATTATTTTTAAAGTAAAAGGAATATAATTACTTTAATAAATAAGGTTTTAAAGGTCCTTCGATAAATACTCTTATTTTATAAAGCTTTAGAAGTCTTTTTAATAAATACTTAGATTATTTATATTAAAGTCCTTTTTCTAAGTAATTTTAAAGTTCTAAGTATAATTTCGCTATATTATTTATAAAATATAAATAAGTTTTATTATTAATTATTCGATAATTTAAGCTACGTTTATATTAAACTAGAAAGTATTCTTAGCCTCGATTATAATAATTTAATCGTTGATCTAAGTAATAATAGTATTTTCTTTAAGTATTTTATAATTATATATAAATAGCTTATTATAATTCTTTATAATAGAATTATATTTAGTAAAGTATTAAATAAGGAGGTTATTCTTATATCTCTATTCGTAGAGTTTATAGACTAAGGCTTAGAGAACCTATATTTATAGTTCGGCTTATATCGTTTATCCGCTAATAGCTCGACGATAGTCTTCTAATAAAGATTTAGGTTCTAGAGTCGTCTTCCTATTATAGCTACCTCGTAAAGATTCTAACGGGGTTCCTATTAACTTATCCTTAGAGTAATATCTACTATAATAAGCGGTTTATTTTTAATTTCTTATATACTTTAATTAATCTATTACTTAGCTTA
>NW_021167753.1:0-1248 GCF_003724135.2 Verticillium nonalfalfae
TAATATCTATCTAATTAATATCTCTCTATAAAAGCTCTACTTTATCTTATATATCCTTAATAAATAAATTAATTATAATATTTAGATTTAGCTTTAATAAGTATATTATTAGAGTATTATCTATCTTAAAGTAAGCTTTATTAAGCTATATTAATAAATTATTTATTCTAATTATATTATAGAATCGGATAATATCTAATATAAATTTCTATAAATCTTTACTTATCTAGATATCCTATCTAAAGTATTAATAAATATTTAGTAATTCTATAACTTTAATAGAATCTAAAGTAAATTAACGTCTAAGAATATATTTCTATATATTAAATCCTATATAAAGTCTTTATTTCTTATCTTCGATTAATATTATATATTATATTTTAATAAAGCTTAATAATAATTATAATAAATTATATATTACTATAGCCTATTAGTTAGGAGTATTAGCTTAATCGTTTATAGAGTCTAGAAATATATCTGTATCTATCTAATATATAACGTAGATATATAGCGAGTAGTCTAATATAGTAAGTAGTCTAGCCCGCTTAACTTTCGAAGAACTATACTTTATTATATATTTATTCTATAATTAGAAATATTAATAACTTATAAAGAAAGCTAGATTATTTTTACTATCTAAGTAATAAAAAACGAACTAAGTTTAAGTACTATAAATATTACGAAGATCTATAATATATTAAAGATAATACTCCTCCGCTATTTATATAGTACTATTACTTGATACGATAGCCCTCTTAATTCTACGAAATTAACCGACCTCGAAGAGAAGATTATTATTAAATATATACTTAACCTAGATTTATAATACTACCCTCCTTAGCTTAGTAAAGTTAGAGATATAGCTTCTCGATTATTTACGGATCGTAGTATATTATTAATCGGGCTACGATAAGCGGTAAGCTTTATTAAACGATAATTAATATTCTAGATACGTTTCTTTCGTAAATATAATTATAAGAGAGCTTAATATAAAGATCTTAATATAATAAATATATAATTTTAGCTTATATAGAATATAATCGTAAAATATAGTATAATAAATTCTAATATCTATAATTTTAATAAAATTAATTTCTAAATAAGAATAATCGTTAATAAAATAATTATTATAAATATAAAAAGACGTTCTAATATAAAGATAAAATAATTAAGTAATTAAGAATAGATTATAGTAATCTAAAGTATTAATATAATTAAATTCTATATTTTATTATATATTATAATTAT
>NW_021167754.1:0-1243 GCF_003724135.2 Verticillium nonalfalfae
TAGAAAAGTCTTATATAATATTAATAAGATATAGGAATTCGTTAATATATATATAATACTTTATAAACTAAAAGCTATATTTATATAAACGATTCGCTTATATATATATTAATAATATAATCGTCTTTAGCGACTCTTTTAAGGAGTATTTAGAATATTTATAGATTATATTTAACCTCTTTAAAGAATCGAGATTAATATTAAACTTATTAAAGTTATTCTATATATACCTTTTTATAATATTACTAAGATTTTAAGTTAATATATTAAGCTTATCGATTACGAATAAGAAATCAATAATTATTATTAAGCTAAAATACTTAATATTATTATTAAACTTAGAGACTTATTTAAGAATAATAGGATAATTATATAGATTCGTATTATATTATTAGTTAAAGGCTAAATTACTAGAAAATAGAAAGATAACTTTATTTAAATAATTCTATAAAGAAAGTAAAGTCGACCTTTTAAAGAAAATAAATAAACGTACTTAAATAGTATATAATTTAAAGTAGACCTTTATCTTAATAGGAGAGGAAAAGTAGGTATTCTATATTCTATAATAAGAACTAATATAGCTAACTTTATTATATTACTATAACCTAAGTAGAATTATATTCTTTAAAAATTAAAAATATATTTTATAGATTATAGGATCCCTCTCTTTAGGATAATAAATATTAAAACTTTAAAAAAGTTAATCTTAATATTATTATAGGAAGAGATATTTAAAGTTAAGTTATATTAATTAAGCTTTATTATTCTAGAGAATAGAGTAATAGTTAGAATAGTAGGACGATAAATAATAACTTATAAAGATTACGTAACTCCCTTAAACCCGACTCCTATAAATTAAAGGGGTAGACCTTTAATAACCCCTAATTCTAAAGTTATTTAATTAATAGAGTAAGTAATCTAATTAATAAGAGATTATACTTTATTTATAAAGAAATAAAACCTTATTTTTAAAAAATACTAAAAATCCATTAATTTAATATTATATTCTATTATTATATAAATTAATAAATTTATTAATTAATAAAGTTATGATTAAATAATTTATATTACTCTAAAATAAAGAGAGTAATTATTTAGGAGATATTTATTATTAAGGGTACTTTTATAGAAAGTACCTCTAGCCTAGGGCTCCTAGTAGACTTAGACTCTGCTAGAGTCCTAGGTCTAAGGTACTCTACTCTATATATAAGGGTATTAGCCCCGATATAGATAGTACGAGATA
>NW_021167278.1:0-191649 GCF_003724135.2 Verticillium nonalfalfae
GACCTCGATTTGCCGTGCCACCGCCCCTGGCCGATGCCGGCAAGCTCGCCCACGTTCCACCTCCACGGGCGACGCCGGCAGCCCACACCCCGAACCCCGGACCTCCGCCGCCGCCCCGCCCTCCCAAGACGCCCATCCACGAGGAAGAAAGGCCCGCAAGTCACCGGTTTGGCGTGCCTCCCGCATTCACCGGTGCCAGGAACCCCGTGCCGCCTCCCCCCCCTAGTCGGAACACAGGACCTCCTCCTGCGCCGCCCAGCCGGGGACCGGTTCCTCCGGCGCCACCCCCAAGAGCACCTGCGCCCTCCATGCCCGGGCCACCCCCGCCTTTACCCCCGAAAGGCGCTGGCCCGCCACCCCCGCTACCACCTTCGACAACGCGGCCGGTGCCCCCTCCTCCTGGCGCCAACGGCATCCCCGCGCCTCCTCCTCTGCCGCCGAGCGGCGCACCTGCCCCTCCTCCTCTGCCATCAGGCGGCGCACCTCCCCCTCCTCCTCTGCCAGCAGGCGGCGCACCTCCCCCTCCTCCCCCGCCGCCTCCACCACCGGGAGGCCCAGGCGGTCCTCCTCCCCCGCCACCACCTCCTCCGCCCGGCGGGCTCGGCGGTCCACCCCCGCCACCGCCAATGCCGAACCGCGATTCGGGGTACGCATCGGGCGTGCCGCCCGCCGCCGTGCCAAGCGGCGACCTCAGCCGTTCGGCCATGCTGGACGGCATTCACAAAGCCGGCGGCATCGGCGCGCTCAAGAAGGTCGACAGGTCGCAGATTCGCGACCGAAGTTCAGCTCAGGTCGGCGGCGGCGGCGGCGGCGATACGGGTCCCCACGGCAGCGGTCTGCCGCCGGCCGGCGCGTCAAGCGGAGGCGGTGGAGGCGGAATGGCTGACGCGCTGGCCGCGGCGTTGCAAAAGAGGAAGGAGAAGGTCAGCAGGAGTGGTAAGTCGATCCCCTGTCTTGTGCTGCCTGTGCTGCGATTTGTAACGAGGAGACTGACGAGATGTGCAGATGACGAGCGCAGCGACAACGATGACTGGTAAGAGCCTGTCAGGGTCTTGCCGACTCTGACTGTGTAGATAGAGATGGGCGTATTGAGCCCGTGTCGCCAAGTTGCACGGCGCCGTGAGCTCGCGAGAGAGGGAGACGGGGCTCGAAGTGGAGGATGTATTCGAGCATTGAGACGAATGCACGCCAATGAACCTCGGGCTTTGAAGGCCCCGCCTGTCAACACAGGCAACCGAGTGGGCGGAGCGCAGGGTGACAAACACAGTCACAGTCGTACAGAATGAGGATACGATTTGCAGTGAGACGGCCTCCGAGGGGGGAAGATAAAAATGAAGATTGTTCATCCAATAAGATTGGCCCGTGACAATGACTTGTTGTGGTGTTGTCTGTCTCATGATTCACGGTAGGCGACACGGATCTAGGTCACTGATTCCGCTTCCATACGACAGGACACCGGAAAAACGGCGACGGGCCACGAGCGAGCACGCAAGATGCAAAGTAGAAGAAGAAGAAGTGTTCTATCGTTATTTTGCTTGGAAAGAATATATCCCCCGACGGGCCGTGACGTCCCTCCCACCACGACCTGTCCCGTTCATACGCCTCCGCGCCTCTACTGTCGCGTGATCTGACGGAGACGGAGGGGGGGTAGGGGGTTATTTCCCCACCCGCACCGTCGCCGCCCGATTGGAGAGAGAAGACAGTAATCCTACCGCCGGTCACCCCACGGAGGGGGCGGACCAGTGGAGGGGCGCGTCGGCCAACCTCGACAGCCGGCTTCAGGCAAGTCTCATGGGCCTCGAGAATGATGACGAGTACACCATGCGATCAAGAAGAAGATGAAAGAAGAAGAAGAAGAAGAAGAAAAGAAAAAGAGAGACAGAGGTTGCCTTCTTTTAAATGTCATCAATGGCAATGTCCTTCTTGCCCTTGTTGCCGTCCTCGGTGTCGTCCGAGTCGTCGTCCGAGTCGTCGCGGTCGTCGTCAAACTCAAAGTTGCAGTCGTCGTTGCCCTCGGCGCCGTACGTGTCCGTCTCGTTGATCTTGGCCGACTCGGGCAGCTCGCCGTAGGCCTTGAGGGAGCGGGCCTCGTCGGCGGTGTACTTGAGGATGACGTCGCCCTTGTCGTCCTGGTACTCGCGCAGCGAGAGCAGGATGATGTCGCCCTGGTTGATCCAGACCTTCTTGCGGAGCTTGCCGCGGATGTTGCCGAGGCGCTTGGTGCCGTCGAAGCAGAGGGCCTCGAGGCGGCCGTTGCCGAGCATCTTGACGACCTGGGCGTACTCTGTCGTGGCGGAGGGTCAGCCTTGATGCACGAAAGGCAGGGGTTTTTTTTTTGTCCTCTTTTCTCTCCTTTGGTTTGCGGAGGAAGAGGGAAGCCACACGACGACGTACCCTGACCGTCCTCCTTGAAGGTGAGCTCACGCTTCTCATGGTCGGACTCGTTCTTTCCACGTCTGCGGTTCTTGCCGCCCTGTTTTCGGTCGTCTTTGTCAGCCACGGTTCTGTCGTCGTCGTCTTGTGTTGCCGTGGAGTCGGGCGTGGATGAGGCACAGGGAGGGGGCGGGGCAAATGTCGCGGACCCCGCGCTTAGGGAGGGAGCACGGCGGCGAAACCGCGCGGCGCGAAGAGGTCTCTCTCGGTGGCATCAGACAGACAAAGCAGGCGAAACAACGTACCTTTCCCTTGTTCTTAGGCATGTTGGGTGGTTGTGGGGGGAGGGGGGGGTGGTTTGGAGGGGTTGATGTGGTGATGAGAAGGGTGGAGGACGAGGGAGGAGATCTGGGGCGTGGTGTGATTTGTAGTTCGACAGGTTCAGGCCGCCTTGGGCTTTTCTCTGGAGGGGCAGATTCGGAGCGAGGGGCGGCGGCGGCGGCGAGTGGGCACGTTTTGTGCTTTGGTTTTGTGGTTTGTGCAGGTTCATGCTTCTGTGAGTCAGTGGGGTTGTGGTGGGGCAGCACCCTCCGTTTTGCCCAACACCTACCGTAACCTAGGTACTTGTACATGTACAAGCAAGCACATGCATGCCAGGCCAAAACGGTCAGCACGAGAAAAACGGATCCACCAATACATGGTACAACCTCTTCCCTGCCCAGCCATCCTGATGCACACAGAGCACAGCATCTGCGTCTTCGGATTCGTCCTGTCTAGCCGCCCCGTACCCAAAGAAGCCGGCTGGCGCAGACAACCTTACGGAGAAGCTCTAGCTGCGGCCAAGGTTCCTACACGACGGCACCTGCAACATCAAGCAACGACAGCATCACGCTCGCCTTGATGCGTTGCCTGCCTCTTCTTTGTCCAGAGCACGCCTGACGAGGGTTGACGCACAGCACCACCCGAAAGGCCATGCTGCCGCGGCTCGGCCATGGCGCGCGCCCCTCGCACCAGCTCCTATCGCTCGCGCGCCGGCCATGGCCATGCCCACGACAGCCGGACCACCTATTTGAACTGCGGCTTTCGGTGCCGCCAAGTTCACGCCGCAGCTTCGTGTCGACGCCCTACCGCTCGGCACGCCCGTCGCCGGAGCACCGCATCGACAGATACATCCAGTCGGCCCTCGAAGACATGGACGTGCGGCCGCCGAGCGCCATGCCGCGCCCCGCGGTGAGCATGACGCCGCGGACGGCGGATGCGTCGGCGCTGTCTTCGCTCGCGTCGGCGCGGTTCGCGCCGGGCTGGCACGTCGTCAAGGCCAACGACCGGGCGATCCTCACGCCGCTGGCCCACGCGCGCAGCGTGCAGCGGCTCGCGCACTACCGGACGCGGGCGGCGCAGCGGCCGCTGTGGATCGACTGGATCGTCCTGCAGGCCGGGTGCTCGCCGGTCGTCGTGTCGCTGGCCAAGAGGCGGATGCGGCTGGCGCTGCGGCTGGCGCTCGCGGCGCGCGGCGTGCACAAGTACGGCTGGCCGAAGGAGGCCGTCGAGGGGGCGTGGGCGGCCAACCGCGCGGCTCGGTTCGGCGGTGGCGGCCAAGAGAATACGGAAACGGACCAGGGGAGCAGGGGTGGTGGTGTCACGCCGCAGCAGCAGCTCGAGAGGCTGCGCCGCGAGGCAAAGGTGCCTGTTCTGACGGGGACGGTCTGGATGACGATCAGGAAGCCACAGGAGCTCATCGGAACGCCGTTTGAGAAGCTGCGGCAGATGGCGGACCGGCTCGTCGGCGGCCTTCTGGAGAGGCACGAGGAGGCGGGCAAGCCGGTTGGGCTGTCGAGACAGCCCAAGAAGACGGGGCGCAAGGTCGAGAGGGCGAGTCGCGGGTCGAGGAACGAAGATCTGGATGCCGAGTTTGGGGATCTGGGGCCCAGCCTGACGAAGGACGACTTTTTTTGAGGGAGGGGTGCATCATGACCTCTCTGATGGAGGTCGAGGTCTGGGGACTGTAGGATAGCTGGACAATGGTAGATGGGGCATAGCATGGCACCGGCGTTTGGGAAGGTTCTCCTCAGCTCTGCTTTTCCTCCTCAGCTCTGCTAAGTTCATTTCCAAGGAGGATAGCAATATGAACATGTCTTGATTTATTTCATACTGCCTACAGACTGTTTCGTTGTGCATGGCCCTGTTTGAGGCTCTGTACTTGTCAAGATTGGGGACGGTCAGCGGTACGTACCTTCAGCCCCTACCATCAAGCTCCTGCTGAGCTCCAGCTTCAGCCAATGAAGAGCGCCGTGCAGGTTTGACGTTCAACACCACGACAAGGCAGCCAGCCTCGCCCGTGCTGTCTCTCCATCCAGCCTCGCCCACGTTGTCTTTCCATCGAATCATCCACCGACTGCCACTCGACATCATCCGCGACCCTCGCCATCCATCCCATACTGCAGCACCACAATCCACATCCACACACACGATGCTCGTCTCATTGACGGTCGGCAAGGTCGACGCCGGCGTCACGGTGCTCCTGACGCCAGATAAGCGCCTCGTATGTTTGACTGCACACCCATGACATCAACGTATAGTTGTCCCCGCCAACTGACGGCACAACCCAGATCGAGTTCCCCTCCATTCTGCTGCCCCCGAACATCTCCTCCGGCAGCATTGTCGACATCACCGTCGGTCGCAACAACGCATCGGAATCCGC
Organism: Verticillium nonalfalfae; assembly: GCF_003724135.2. NCBI lineage: Eukaryota > Fungi > Ascomycota > Sordariomycetes > Glomerellales > Plectosphaerellaceae > Verticillium > Verticillium nonalfalfae. Next base: position 5,075 of record NW_021167278.1, read on the forward strand.
CGCCGAGCACGCCTTCCGCGACCTCCAGGAGCGCATCTACGACGCCTTTGGCGCCAGCGAGCCCGCCGTGCCGGTCCTGCGCTGCCGCAACGCCACCCAGACGAGCGTCGTGCTCGAGTGGGACCCCGTCGAGCTGGCGACGGCCGACCTGCTGTCGCTGTCCCTCTTCCGCAACGGCCAGAAGGCCGGCAGCATCCCGCGGCCCCTGCACATGCACAGCACCAAGATCAGCGGCCTCGCCGTCGACACGGACTACACCTTCCACCTCGTGCTGCGCACCACCGCCGGCACCTTCGCCTCGGACAAGGTCCACGTCCGCACCCACAAGCTCACCGACCTCAGCGGCATCACCATCACGCCGGGCGTCATGCCGCAGCAGACGCGCGACGCCCTCGCCGCCGCCGTCGATCGCATCGGCGCCAAGCTGGTCGACGGCGTCCGCATCGACACGACCCATTTTGTCACCACCGAGGGCCGCGGGCCCGCCTGGGAGAAGGCCGTCGACACGAACATACCCGTCGTCCGCCCCGAGTGGGTCGACGCCTGCGAGAAGAACGGCCGCATCCTCGGCGTCACAAAGTTCTACCTCGACGCCATGCGGCCGGGGCCCCCGACCCCAGGCGTCGAGGAGCCCTCCCAGAAGGACCTGCCCGCGCCGCCAGCCCAGCAGCAGCAGCAGCAGCAGCAGCAGCAGCAGCAGGCACCTCCAGCAGCGGCAGCGGCAGCACCAGAAGCCGGTGCGGCCGACGACGGTCCCCCTGCAGGATACTCTGCGGCGCCTGCCCCTACGAGCGGTTCGGTCAGCGGCGACGAGGACGAGGATGAGGACGAGGACGAGGAGGGCGAAGACGAGGGGAAGGATAGCAAGAGCAGTCCGACAGAGGGAGCCGCCGACGCGGAGCCCAAGACGCGCGCCGCCGAGCAGGATGAGCAAAAGGTGCGCCTCGAGGACAAGAGCGAGCAGAACCTGGCGTTGCGACCTGGCGGGCCCAGCCAGGGCTCACTGTCGGTGGCGGCGAGCGAGGACGGCCGGGGCGACGAGGACACGCCCGACCAGCCCGTGTCGTCGAGCAGAGCGTCGTTCCAGAACGTGGAGCTGTAATGCTCGGGAGCCCGTCTGGCAGGGGGGGGGGGTCGAGAAGTGTGTTGCTAGAACCTAGATGCGCGTTATTGTCACGGGCGTGGGCGCTCCACATGGCGCAGTACTTGATGAATTCACTTTGGTTCCGGTGCCGTCTTTATCAAAACTCAAACGTGTCTGCTTGGAAGGTATCTCGATAGTATCAACACATGCCCACCCTGCTACCTACCCACGCCTCGTCTATGGCTTGATCTCCTCACCCTGCCAGTCCCACAGCTTGCCCCTGCCCTCGAGGCCGATGCCCGTGCTGACGACATCGACGAGGCGCTCGGCCGCATAGTCAGGCTCCAGCAGCCGGCCCTCGGGCACGCTGTCCCAAAAGTCGCGGCTGAGGTCCGTCTTGACGGTGCCCGGGTGGAAGGCGACGGCCACGGCATTGTCGCCGCTGCGCGTCTTGAGGTAGTTGTCAAAGCTCTTGACGAGGCTCGACACGCCCGTCTTGCTCGACCGGTACGAGTACCACCCGCCCGCGCGGTTGTCCGTGATGCTGCCGACGCGCGCCGACATGCTCAGCCACGTCGCGTGCCGCGGCAGCGTCACTCTGCTCTGCGCGTCGCCGTCGTTGTTGGCGCCCTCCTCCTCCTCCCCCTCCTCGCCGGGGGCCGCGAGCTTGGTCGTGTTGCGCGGCAGGAACGCGTGAAAGTGCTTCATCAGCATGAGCGGGCCGAGCGTGTTGACCTGGTACGTCGCGAGCGCCTTGGCGTAGTCGACCTGCGCCGGGTTCTTCTCCGGGTGCAGGATGCCGGGGATGGCGAGGGCGAGGTGCAGGTGGTGCGTCTTGCGCGGGAAGAGGGCCGCCGCGCGCTCGGCCGCCGCCGCCATCGTGTCCTCCTTGGTCACGTCGAGGGCCACGACGTGCAGCCGGTCGGCGGCGTCCTTGGGGGCCGACGCGAGGAACCGGTCGCGCGCCTCGGACGGCGACGAGCGCGTTGTGGCGAGGATCGGCAGCCGCGTCGTGCGCAGGAGGTGTGCCGTCAGGGCAGCGCCGACGCCGCGGGACGACGGCGAGATGAAGATCCAGGGGCGCGACATTGCTTTGGTGCGGGTGGTGCAATGTCTGGACGATGCTGGTGATGCTGGTGATGTTGGTGAGTTGGTGATGCTGGTGATGTGAGACAGCTTGGGATGCTTCCAACCACACGCCCAGATCAACAACCAGCAAGCTGCAGCTACCTATAATTCAATCGACGCCTCCCGCCTAGCCTTGCATTGGCAGTCAACTGAACAAATCCACCTCATACATCGTAATGGACTTTGCCATGTCGACAGTCGACGACATCATGACTATTGTGGAGTGCGTGCCGGGATCGACGTCATGACGTTCCCCGGTCCCCCTGCGCGCGCTCTAGCTGCTTTCGTACCAGCCGCCTCGCCCGTTCTGATCGGAAACCATCCCAGAGCTAGAGATCTCGGGATACTACGCCAGGGGTAGCGAGATCGATCCTTTCGTCTGACACGTCAAAACGCAATGCCAAAGACCAACGATGGACGATCCTGGAGACATGCTCCGGCCCCCAGACCCAGACATATCACGGTCTTGGCGATCGCTAGAAGGAGGACAAGTCCCCGGCGCCAAGCTCACTACTACCTTTGCATGCTCACGGAACGCGTTGTAGAGCCGAGTCCGGCCATGTTGCTTTGAGACTTATGTTGTCTTCCTACATGTACAGAAATGGCCACCGCGCCGCGTGCGCAGAAGCAGGGAGTTTTCGGGTATATCCGCCCATTCGCCTCATCAGGACGCCGCCTTCCAAATCATTGCAGTCGCCTTGCCGCCCATGAGTATCGGAGGAAACAAAAGAAGAAGAGAAAGAAACATGAAAAAAAAACATGGCATGCTCACTTGAAGCCCCATGCGATCCACCCAGCCTGTGTTGTCATGCTTCCCATCATATCATATTCTGTAGACCGTCGCTCATCTCATCCTCGTCTGCTCCAGCTCTCCATGCATAAAAAAGAAGAGAGAAAAAGAAAAACCTTTCTTAGTCAAAGGTGTGCCGTCTGGGGGGTATCCTTTCGCGTGGTAGTATCCAGCCCACAATCAGTCTCTCCGTCATATCCTTCTCAAGTAAATTGGTCAAAACATGTTGAGGTACGCATTAAGAGCCCTCTCCTCTGTTGTTGTCGTCGAAGACTCCAGCGTCCGCGACCGGCCACGGTCCGATTGCTCGAGGCTGACGCGGGCCGCGCCGTGCAGCTCGCGCATCAGCGGCTCCATGGCATCGAGACCACCAGTGTTGGTCGCGGCCGCGCTGCGCTGTTGCTGGCTACCGCTCGTGTTCACTGCCGTCCGGGGTCTCGTCTCTCCGCCGCGGCGTCTACCACGCTCGCACTCGACTGCGGTCACGCCCTCGTCGACCGGCTTCGAAGTCCTCCTCATTCTTGCCCTTCTGGGCGTGGTGCGCTCACCCATTAAGGCTCGTGCCTCCTGTTCCACCTCGCCTTCACTCCAAGCAGACGACGTGCCGACAAGACCGGAGACCCTCGACGGCATCCGGGTACCGAGATCGTCCAGCGCGCGTTCGAGCCTGCCGATGAAAAACATTTGATTGCGTTCCTGGCGCCGTATGTCGAGCTCCAGCCTCTCCTGGTTGAGGAGCATGTGGTGTGCCAGGTCTGACGTCCGCTCCGAGCGGCGGAGCGAGGCATAGTGGGCACGCAGCTCCGACGAGGACATGCGAAGGAGAGCGTGCGGGCCTCGCTGGGAGACGAGATGGTCCCCGTGGTAGGCGTCCACCTCAGACAGCGTATCAGACTCGCGATACGCCCGCGGTTGGAGCTGTTGGTGTCCCGGCCACTGGCCCGAAGCCCCCGCCTCGGTCTCGAGTCGGACCAGCGAGCTTGATTGAGCGATGAGCTGGGGCTCGTTGTGGTTCTCGTCCTGAACGTTCCACCTCGTCACGGCTTCACCTGCTCGTCTGTTATCTTCCGAAGTGGGCGTGAAGGAGATGATCACGTCATCGGTCCGCGAGGTCAACGTCGAAGCGGACCAGCGTTCCACATAGACACTCAGCGCCTGGCTTTCCGACCTGGGCAACATGGCACTGAGCCTCGAGATGGGCTGCAGCACGGGCGGTTCGAATGACGCACCCGTGTCGGCTGCCGACTCTGTGACTTGATCGGCATCCTCTGCCAACTCCATGTCAGGGACGGGCACCATGTAGCTCAGCCGCGAAGGGGCGAGACGCTCTTGCTCGATTCGAGGCAGCGTCGCCGAGTCTGATCGCCGGTGAGGGTTAGAGTCGCTGCTGACCGAGTCTAGAATGTTCATAAAACTCGCTTCCGACGGCGCATAGCTGCTGATGCGGTCGAGTAGAGGAATCGAGCTTGCCCAGCTGGTGCGCTGATAGCTGTTGTACCGGCGAGGCGGCTCGAAGCTCATCGTGCTATCCCTCTGGCCAAGCGATCCTACCTCGGCGTCAACCTCAGCCCCGGCGTCAGCTTCAGTCTCAGCTTCGGGCTGAGGCGAAAGGCTCATAGATTCTGAGCGCTTGAGTGACTCTTGTTCACGGCTCAGGCTGTAAGCAATATGCTCTGGTGCGCGATCCGCAGTGGGCGGACGCGGGAACTGATTGGTAAAGTCGGACAGCAGAGGCCCGTCCCGGGGCGGCCCTTCGCGAGAGGGAAGCCGCAGGGAGCTGATGGACGTGCCCGCGGTCCGGGGCTTGTCGCCGCTCTGCGTAGAGCCAGAGGCCTGCCGGATGTGGCTCAGCTGTGCGCGGGCCAGCTCCATGTCACGCTGCTTCAGCGATTTGACACGCTCGGCGCGACTCTGCCTGCGGGTGTTCATCTTGGCAGGCGCCCTGCGTGCCGCCTTATAGGGAGGTGAGGCTGCTGCGACAGGGGGCGAGTATTTGGATGCAGGAAGCTGAATGAGTGACGCGCGGGGCGTGGCACCGGGCGTTGTCTGTAGGACGACTGATGCGTTTGAGTAACCTCGTACTTCCCTGGCGTTCTGTACAACGGGCTCAGACCCCTCTGACACAATGCTCGTGGCGATTGATTGCTCCGAGAAGGAGAGGGTGCTCGGACTGAGCTCGGGAAGCTCGATCGGAGCGCTGAGCCTTTCCGTCTGTCTTTGTTGGGTCTCCAGCATGCCGTCAATAGACCATTGATTCTGGCTGCTCATAGCTGCGGCTATGGGCGTTCGGAGGCTCGACTTGCGGGTCGGCAGCTTGATTTCATCGGGGCGCTGCGACCGCCTGGGTGAGGCGCTGGAGGCGGATCTTGGCGGCGGGCCAGGGGCAGATTGCAGCATGTTCGACGTGGTCAACCACGAGACGTGAACCTTCCGAAGGCGATCTTCCATAATGGTTTCTGGCGTCTTTGGGCTCGACGTCGATGATCTCGGGACCTCGACATGGTCGTTGGGATCCATGGGCATGGGTGCCCTGTGCGACTGGGCCGGCGTGCTCGGAGACCGGCCTTTGGTGCTGCCAGACGCTGTACTTGGAGGCGATCGTGGAGGGCTCAGAGGAATGTCGCGCTGCCAGAGTAGAACTGATGAATCGAAACTCTTGGGTTCCATCTTGGGCATTGCGTTCTTCTTGGAGGCCTTCATCATGGAAAGCCACTCCGAGTCTCCGTGTGCGGTACCGGGCGCACTGACTGAGCCATGCTCGTGGCGGGGTCGTAAAGAGCGATCTCGTGATCCCGATGACGTTCGCGGGTCGGGCGGAGGCGACGGCGGGAGCGGTTTTGTAGCGTTGAAAGCTGTGACGGCCCAGTCTGAGTCGGGTCCCAGGTGGCAGTGCTCCATGGGGATAGATATGGCAATATGTGAGTGGCCGCTGGAGGTCTTGGAGGCCACGGCCGAGTCTGGCAGGGCCGTCCTCGGTCGAGTCTCGATCGACAGTGTTGGGGTAGGCTTGTTCAGTTTCGCACGGATTCTCTTACGAAGCTGGCGCCATTTCCCGATGTCCTCGACCATGTCGGCATCGTCATCAAAGGCTGAGGCAAGGTAGTTGTGCGGCGGTGGTGATTCTGTGCGGAGGAACTGGATGAGCTCGCTGATGTCTGACCTCTCGCCGTTGTCTCTGGCGCGAATGCGACTGCCTTCGTCGAGAGAGATCCGCTGGCTGGCATTGTCTTCATCCTCTTCTGCACTGTTGATCGTCATGTTGACAATATCACCGGAGGACTTGGTTCGGGGAAGAGCAGACTTCTCGGCGTCGTCCTGATCCTGACCGAAGAAACTGAAGCGAGGAAAGTCAAGTCGAGGGGCGCCGGCGGCCGAAGACGCAATGGTGACCTCCCCAGGAATGGGTCGGTTGATCCCTTGGATGGCCATCGCGCGTGTCGTGGGGTATGGGGCGGCCCTCCTGAGCACGCAGATCGGCGAAAGGAGAGGCTGACCACTGGAACGTTGTGAAGCAGCGAAAGGCAAGTGGTATGGAGAGACGCCGGCGACTCCTGTCAAGACAGATCAGAAGGGCGCGGTCTCTCGCACAAGCGAACTAAATACGGAGGGTATTTAGCAAGTCTTGTCTTTGGTGCCTTGCTTGAAGGAAACGCAAGGAGGCGAGACAGAGGCCGATATATGTCGGAAATCCGGCTCTGTCCATCAGAAGAAACGCTCATCCACCTACGCCCATGCATGCGTCGGTACCGTACAGCAGAGCAGGCCAGAGAAGAACAGGGCAGACACTTGGGTGAGAGGAAGTCTAGGTGCATCAGGGTTGAGAAAAGAAAATAGAGGCAAAAGCATAAATGTCAAACTGGGCTGGTTTTTAGACCCGAGCGTGCTCAACCATCCCCCACGATGAAGGCACCAGATCTTCCAGGCCCTCATCCACACACCCGTCCGTGCAAGTGAGAGCCAGCTAGAGACGGCGTAATTAGTGGCCGCTCAGAGTCAAACAAGAGGGGCGAATGGGCCGCTAAAGTGGACGACTTGCGGCAAGGGAGGGCGCGGCGCGGGGCCGGGTGGTCCAGGGCTGGGCTCAGCGCCTCACTAGAGGACCCAGAAGCTCAACCTCGGTGGGTGGGCGCCGTTTGCTAGGCGGACGACCTAGGCGGCCCTGACGCAACGCATGGCGCTCGATTGCGTTTTCGCGGGGGGCCACGCTCCATGCCGGGTGAGGAGTCCAGCCCGGTGGCGGAGGCCAAGGAAAAGCGTTGGGCAGCGGGAAGTGCGCGTTGAGCGCCCGGCGGAAGCCAGCAAGCGCGGACGGACCTCACAGCCCTGACGGGTGAGGGTGAGGCAGGGTCCTGAGCCCTGACGATGCTTAGTTCGTTACCAGTCCTGCGACGGCGACTTAATTCTATTGTCCCGTAGTATTTTTGTCCCTTGCCTCCGGTTGTTGTTGTGCTCGCATCGTGTCTCGAGGAAGAGGCACTGAGACAAGCACGATGGCCAAGAGACTCCAGAACGACGGCTGCCGAGAGACAGCAGGCGAGAGGTGCGAAGCCTGGGGGCAGGGTAGGGGAGGGGGGATGGGAGGGAGGGAGAGAGAGAGAGAGAGGTCGAGCGGACATGTCAATTGGCGCAACCTGTTTGCGACAGGTCGCCGAAAGTATTTCTTTTCTTGCTTCGCAGGTTCGCAAGCGTCCAAGGTGGCACACCCTTCTGTGGACCGGTCTCTTTTTCTCTTTCTCTCTGTGTGTGTGTGTGTCTGACGATGTCAGTAGCGTGGTGCGGGAAAAGCAAGCAACGAGGCGCCAAGGTCCGATCAAGTTGTCCGTCGCTCTCGTTACGCCATTCCCAGATGACAGCGGTCGCAGGGTCTAGTTTGTTGTTGTGTAACGACGGCTAGCTCCCTTCTCGACGATAGAGGTACAATGACCCGAGCGAACTCGACTCTTTTTTCGTGAGGCAGGCGAAAGACAACTGAAAGGCGCCAAGATGGGGGGGGGGGGGAGCATGATGGAAGGACGCGGGCTGAGCACCACCAACCCAAGGCGCGCCAGACGCGTGGTTGCAGGGGGTAGACGCAACCCAGGTCACGTCCAGCCTGCCAGAACGTCCATCGCACATGAACCAGGACAGCATCATCCGACGATCTCCTGCAGGCCCTTGGTTGCTTGGCGGTATGACCAGGCATCGGAAGCCGGGGCCGGCGCTCGCGTTGGCATGTTGGGACGAGGAGTGGCTGCGTGGTGGCCGGCCCAGCTGGAAGGTTCAGCTTTCTGGTGCTGGGCCTTGCGAGAGCTGTCGAGACAATGTCTCGTCCCCTTACCTCCCAACCAGTCTGACATTGCCCCGCGATATGGGGCCTCACACTCTTGTCTGTCTGGCCCTAGGCGGACGGGAGGAGTGGGCCAAAACATTGAACAGCCGGCCGATGCAAGACACGGCATGCAGGACTGGCTGATCGATGGGTGACAGACTGGCTTCTTGCTTGGAGACACGGTTCTGCTGACCATCAGGTTCGTCATTATTGATAGTTCGTAGGTGACCTGTTAGCTCGGGGGGATCATCTGGCGTATGGTTGGGTCAACGATGCCAGCGGGCTGTATGTGTGTCAGATGTCCGAGGCGGACCCTGACAATCACGACAATCTTGTCCTGCCTTGTCCAGGTCCCCGAGAGGCAAGAGAAAGAAAGAGAGAAAGAAAAGACACGCGCTTCGACAGGGTCCGGAGCCCGTGGGCAGTCCCCGAGTCGGTGGGGGGGGGGGGGGGGGGAGATGGGAGAGACGTCGTCTCAAAGTAATACCGAGCGGCTGTCACAGGATGGCGCCATGGCATTCGGAGATGGTGCGGCTCCGATTGTGTGTTGCATCCGTCAAACCTGGTGACGATCCATCTAGATACGGCAGTGTGAAGGCGAAGCTTTTTTTGGCAATGTCGAACGCGGGGGTGTAACGCTCGCCATGATGGGGGTTGTGGGATGGGGACGTGGGAGAGGGTATGGGTAACTGTTGACTACCGGTGACTGGCGTCGGCACAACCCCGAGCCGGGAACGTGGCGGTATCGCGTGATCGCTGCCCATGGCTCGCTTGATGGGTTCAGCAACGATCGTCGACGGAATCGACAGAGTTGCGCAGTTTTGGTTACGAGGAGATCGAGGAACTTGGTGTTTTTGCCCATCGGTAGCAGGAGCAGGACAAGGCTGGTGCTCCACCTGTGGCTGGTGCTCGTCTTTCCGCCGAGTTTCACTTCACGTTCAAGACGCCACAGCCATGACGCGCTGTCGGTCATCGACTTGTGGCGCCGCAACAGCCTCGTGCCGTCTCATGCTCAAACAACTCCAGGCAGTAGGCAGCAGGCAGCAGGCAGCAGGCAGCAAGCAGCAAGTCGACAGCATCAACACAACACAGCACACAGCACACAGCAAAGCACATGGCCATTGCGAGCCGGACTGAGACGACCACCTCGCTTCACCCTGCCGTCTGCTTCTGTTGGATATGACCTGCATCTGCATCTCAGACATCTTCATCGATCGAGCCCCTTCCCCAGCATGCTGAGAAGCTGTGCCCTGCATGTCGGCAAATGCCCCCCAGCCGGTGAAGCTCTCGCTGCCCCTTGTGAGCACCCGATTCCTTCTCTCCTTGTTCTTCCGTCAGATGCTGATCGTGACGCCAGGAGTACCAACAAACCCTGTTCCAGGAGCTTCGGTCTGACGATGAACTCGTCGTCATCGCCAAGGGCCTCGGCCTCATGCGCCTGGTCACGAACCTGCTCCATTCCTACGATGCCGCCGGGAACAACCTGATCATCATCGTCGGCGCCGAGGATCGCGAGAACGCCTGGATCGGCGAGGCCCTCGCCGAGCACGCCGCCATCAGCATGTCGCCCAAGGCCCGCGGCCTCACCGTCGTCAACACGGACTTTACGAGCGTCGGCGCCCGCGAGAAGATGTACGCCCGCGGCGGCATCTTCAGCATCACCTCGCGCATCCTCATCGTTGACCTGCTGACGAGCCTGCTCAACCCCGAGACCGTCACGGGGCTGGTCGTGCTGCATGCCGACCGCGTCGTCGCCACCTCGCTCGAGGCCTTCATCCTGCGCATCTACCGCCAGAAGAACAGGGCCGGCTTCCTCAAGGCCTTCTCTGACAACCCCGACCCCTTTGCCACGGGCTTCTCGCCGCTGTCGACCATGATGCGCAACCTGTTTCTGAAAAAGGCCTCGCTGTGGCCGCGCTTCCACGTCACCGTCGCCGAGTCGCTCGAGGGCAAGAAAAAGGCAGAGGTCATCGAGCTCGAGGTGCCCATGACCGACGCCATGAAGGACATTCAGAATGCCATCATGGAGTGCGTCGAGGTCAGCATCCACGAGCTGAAAAAGGGCAACACGGGTCTCGAGATGGACGACTGGAACCTCGACAGCGCCCTTCTCAAAAACTTTGACGTCATGGTCCGCCGCCAGCTCGAGCCCAACTGGCACCGCGTCAGCTGGAAGACGCGTCAGATTGTCCACGACCTGTCCGTCCTGCGCGGCATGCTGCACTCGGTCCTCTCCTTTGACGCCGTCTCCTTCCTGCAGCACCTCGACACCATCCACGCCGCCCACTCGCCGCCGCCCGGCTCCACGCGCCAGAACCAGTCGCCGTGGCTCTTCCTCGACGCCGCCCAGACCATCTTCGAGACGGCACGCAAGCGCGTCTACGCGGCGAGCGCCAGGGCCGCCAACGCCGCCGGCGCCGGCGCCGACATTGACGCCCTGCGGCCCGTCCTCGAGGAGCTGCCCAAGTGGGCGCAGCTTGCCGAGGTGCTCGACGAGATTGACCGTGCCCTCTACTTTGAACCCCCCGTGCGCGACGACTCGAGCGGCTCCATCCTCATCATGTGCTCCGACGCCAGCACGTGCAAGCAGCTGCGCGACTACGTGCAGACGATGCACGTCAAGCCGAGGGTGGACAAGACGACGACGGCTGCTGCGGCACCAGGCGCGGAGGAAGAGGAGAACGGCGGCGGCGACGACGGCCTCGATGTTTCGGGCGCCTTTATGATGAGGAGGAAGCTGCGTAACTATCTCAAGTGGAAGGGCGAGTTTGCGCGGGTCAGCGCAAGGCTGTTCTCGGAGAACCAAAAGGCGCTCAACGGCGCGACGGACGCGCGGTCGGGCCAGCCGCTGCGGGGCAAGGCGCCGGCGAACAAGAGACGACGCGTCCGCGGCGGCGGTGCCCTGGGTGGCCACGCCTATGGTCGCACGGAAAATGGCAGTGTCGCGGCCTTTTTCGAGAAGCCGTCAGACGTCGCCGACCTCATTGCCGAGGTGCAGATGACGACGGAGGAGGAGGCGCAGCAAAAGGCCGACGTCGTGACCGATCCGCTCGAGGACATGGACGACTACTATCAGCTGTACGAGATGCAGGACCTCGTCGTCATCCACGCGTACGACGGCGACCAGGACGAGCACGTGCTCGAGGAGGTCAAACCGCGGTACATCATCATGTACGAGCCGGACGCCAGCTTCATCCGGCGCGTCGAGGTGTACCGGTCGTCGCACAACGACCGCAACGTGCGGGTGTATTTCATGTACTACGGCGGCTCGGTGGAGGAGCAGCGGTACCTCTCGGGGGTGCGGCGCGAGAAGGACGCGTTCACCAAGGTCATCAAGGAGCGGGCCAGCATGTCGATCGTCATGACGACCGACGACCGCGGCGTCGAGGACCCGCAGGACACGTTTCTGCGCACGGTCAACACACGCATCGCAGGCGGCGGGCGGCTCGCGGCGACGGCGCAGCCGCCGCGGGTCGTGGTCGACGTGCGCGAGTTCCGGTCGTCGCTGCCGTCGCTGCTGCACGGGCGCAACATGGTCATCGTGCCGTGCATGCTGACGGTGGGCGACTACGTGCTGTCGCCCACCATCTGCGTCGAGCGCAAGTCGGTGAGCGACCTCATCTCGTCGTTCCGCGACGGGCGCCTGTACACGCAGGCCGAGACCATGTTCCAGCACTACAAGAACGTCATGCTGCTCATCGAGTTTGACCAGAACAAGTCGTTCACGCTCGAGCCGTTCGCCGACCTCTCGGGCAGCCTCAGCAGCGTGGCGCCGACCAACGTGTCGTCGGACCTGCAGTCCAAGCTCGTGCTGCTGACGCTGGCGTTCCCGCGCCTGCGCGTCATCTGGAGCAGCTCGCCGTACCAGACGGCGGAGATTTTCGAGTCGCTCAAGACGCAGGAGGACGAGCCCGACCCCATCGCCGCCGTGCGCGCGGGCCTCGACCGCGACGCGCAGGCCGAGGACCAGAGCTTCCACCGCGAGCCGCAGGCCATGCTGGGCATCGTGCCGGGCGTGACGCCGCAGAACATCAAGAGCCTCGTGCTGGCGACGGACAATGTGCGCGAGGTGGCCAACATGCGCGAGGGCGAGCTCGCGCCGCTCGTCGGGCGGGAGGCGGCGCGCAAGATTTTCGGCTTCTTCCACCGGAATGTCGTGGAAGACTGAGTGCCTGGGCGTCGATGGCTGGACTCGATGGTAACGAGAGCAACGAGAGCAACGAGAGCAACGAGATGATGGGGTGGGTTTATACGTCTGTCAAATTCGGGCTATTCGGGCTACTCTCTAGTATAAAGGGCAGGCATACAAGTGCAGCTGCGGAGCATGATACGATCAAGACTGTAGCGGGTCAAAGTCGGTTACGATTTTCAACGACACCAGGAGATAGTATGAAAGGGTGCACCGTTTTGAAGCCATTGCTGGCGTCCGTGCAGGACGACAAGGCGAGTTAATGTACGGTAATTGCATTACCATTTGGCTCACTCGATAATACAATTGTCATATTCAAGGCTTCACGAGTAGTGCACGCATCCATTCGACATGCAGTGAGAATTGTCGGAACCAGCGTATGCATAGCGAGGCATATCCAGTGGCACCCTGTACTTCACGAGTGCAAAGGCATCATTTCACAGCAGTGCCAAAAAGCACGCAAAGAATGACAACAAAAAAGCATGGTAAAAGATGGGATTGCAGAACAAACTAGACTAGGCTAGGGGTATCGGTATGCAACCATCGCATCGCAAAAAAAAAACAAGACAGAAAAAAACCAAACACCGGAAGACGTGGCAGCAGGGCAGACGTGGCAGCAGGGCAGACATGGCATCATGCTGCCCCCGAAGACAGTCCGCCCACCGCACAGCGTCCCTCAGAGTGACTCCTCAACCGGACTCCTCCGGACGCATCCTCGTGACTGCCCCCATCTGCCGAGGCCAGGCTGCAACGACGGCGTCCCACAGACACAGAGCGAACCGTTATTGCTTTTCGTTCCGGACCTCGTTGCTTTGTCGGGCCAGAGAAAGGGGCGGCGCTAGACTCTGCTCCTCGTGCCGCCGCCGCGCCTGCGACCGCCACGGCCGCAGGTGAGGCACGAGATGATGATGTTGAAGAAGGAGACGATGCCGCCGATGATGGCGTGGAGGATGTTGCCGATGCCGCTGACGATGGCCGTGAGGCAGTTTCCGATGGTGCGGAAGACGGATTGGATCTTGGACGTGTTAGTTCTGTTGTGCTGTGCTGCGTAACGCAGAGGGGAGGGCCGGGCTGGGCGAGGTGCAGCCAAGTGCCGGCAGTAGGGCGTGCCCGCTACAGGCCCAAAGGGCTACAGGCCCACAGGGCTACGGGCCAAAGGGGGGAAGGGACTCACGCAAGAAACGACGGCACCCATGATGAGGTTAGGCGCTGTGGCGCAGATGTGTTTTATGTGTGGTAGTGGGGGGGGAAGAGGTGGTGATTTCTCTCCGCTGTCGGACTAGACACGGAGTCTGGCGTTGATGTATTGGTGGTGGTGGTGGTAGTAGTGGTTGTTGTTCTTGTTGATGATGCTGAGAGCAACAGAAGGAAAGAAAGCCCGTCTTAAATACAGAGAGCAAAAGGACAAAAAAGACTGGAAGACGGCCCAGCCGCTGGTCACACGGCCAGCCCAATCTCCTTTCTCCCACACCTTGACCTCACCGCACATCGAGCCCATGCCATGCAGACGCCCGGCCGGGTTCCTCCTGTCAGCGCCAGAAGGCACCAGCACCACGAACACATCACGCATCATGTCGCACGAGACATGCAGCGACAGATCGTGATGATGGATGGATCGCCGACGCCTGACGTCACGGCGCCACAGGAACGAGCCACATACAGCCTTGTGGGTAGCAGTCTGGACGCCCATCATTGGCCTGTCCTCTCGTCAAGCTCCACATCCGGAGCAGACGCACCGAGATGAAGTGTGGCGCCAGGGCCAGAACGCTCATTACGCCCAAAAATGCCCCCAAAACGCGCTGCACATCCCCAACCAACGCACCTCAAATCAAACCTCGTCCGACCGGGGGAGGGGGACCAACCAGATGGCCCGTCAGCAGAGTCATGGCGCCCGTTTGGGGCGTTTGGGGAGGATCATGGGAGGAGGAAGAAGAGGGAGGGGGGCCTGTCCTGGTCAGAAATCTCCCAAAAGCAGGTTCTTCCTTTCACTGTTTCGGCGGGGGTCAGCCAGCCAGCAGCCACGGCCACAGCGTATCGCGGCATATGACATGGACGAGCCGCATACGTCACAGACTTTGTGGATGCAGCACCCTGGCTTCGGCCTTCGGAGGCGCCTCTTTGGGAATGCCATGTCGTCGTCGCTCCATTGTATTCGCCGCGGGTGCCCCATTTTTCACCGCGGGAACACATGCGATGCGCTGAGGGTGACGAGAGTCCAGATGAGGATCGTACACTCTCTCGCCACGTTGATGGCTGGCCGAAAACAGCCAGCCGGCGCCAAGCTAGCAGCATCTTTTGACAGGAGACCGTTTGTGGGTTTGATGTGGATCGAGGCATCGACGAATCGTGTCCCGAGGCAAGGCATAGCTCTGTCTGTTGTGTGCCATGTGGCGGTATGCGTTATAGTGCCACTGTCTATCGAGGGAATGTCGCAGTCACGTGGATATCATGGAGAGGATAATCTCCCTCTGTATTCGACCTTAGTACACATTATCGTACTCTGTATAGTGAACGAACAGTGAGACATCCAACAATACCACCACCACAGACACTACGATGGCAAGGGGGGAACAAAAAAAGCCACACTCCTTAGAGGTGAGCTTACTTTGAACCGTTCTACTATACTTTACATCGGCTCAAAAATGATCAAAGTAGATTTGCCCTTCATAGTATCGCCGATTATCCAGTAGGTAGAATTTCAGAGCATTCAATCGAGATACGAGTTGTTGAGAGGGTTACGAACCTAGGAGTCTTTCTGGATGATACCTGTGTTTGGCGGATTTGGAGTGCGGCTTCATCTGTCCCCCCCTTGGATGGGTATAAACAGGACGCTCAATCAAGACCTTACCTACTGATAGTACAGACTTGCTCACAATAGTACTCCATCCAAGTCTTTCTTCATATCCATTACAGCGCGTACGCAACGCCGTACGACCCATCGCTAGAGTCACGACCTAAGCCTCTGCTGTACAAGGATAAACCCCTCTGACAGTGTTTCTTTGCCTACAAGCCTGCGAGGTCGTACCAACTACCTATGCTGCTACAGCCTCCGCAGAGACCCTGGTTGCCGCAGCATCCCTCAGAGGCCAAAACTCGTGCACCGGGTCTATACATCCACCACCCTTTCCAAAGCACTCAGCGCATAGATAAAACAAAGTATCGCCGCAGCGAGCGCATTGTTGACCAGAATCGTCAGGAACGTCTCGCAAGCAGCTGTCGCAATACGCGAGGCCGCGCTCTGCTGCCTCGTCCGCCGCCACCTCGTCGTCACCGTCAGGGGCGAATGATCCCGGCATGGACTGTGCATCTCCCTCGGCTTGGTGTCTCTTGAGGCACGCCGCCACGGCCCGCCGCCCGCACTGCTCTGCCGCCGTCAAAGGCGTCCATCCCTTCCAGTCCGCCGTGTCCAGGCGCGCGCCGGCCCGGACGAGGGACCACACTGCCTGCAGACGCCCGGCTCTTGCTGCAAGCAAGAGCGGCGTGCGCTGCATTTCGTCGCGGCAGTCAACCTCCACAGAGGGGATGCCCGCCACGGCGATGAGCGCCTCGATGATGGCGTCTCGATCGTATCTTGCCGCAATGTGCAACAGTTCGGCTCTTTCGTGAGGCGCGGCACAGACACCGTGCTCGAGGAAGAGCCTGAACATGTCCACGTGGCCCGATCGCGCCGCACGATGCACAAGCGACCTGGCCCTCTTCTCGGCCGCCCAAGCGGCACCAGGTCGACTCTTGACCAGAGTCTCCATGGCTTCCAAGTTATTCGTTTCGGCGGCGTGGTCGAGCGGCCTGAGCCCGTTCATGCTGGGGGCCATGGGATCGGCACCGTGGCCGAGCAGAAGCTTCATGATGTCGATTTGACCATTCCACGTAGCCACACACAATGGCCTGAGAACGTTGGCCGTGTTGGCGCCACTGGCATCCGCTCCATTTTCTAGGAGCAACTTGACGATGCTTGTGTGCGATTTTCTGACCGCAAGCTGGAGCGGGCTATTGCCGTCCTGCGACGCAAAGTTGCCGTCAGCTCCACGCTCGAGAAGCAGCCGCGTGACGGCCTCATGATCAGAATGCACCGCAATGAAAAGAGCGGGCCAGCCTGCCACTGGATGGCCTCCGGCAGCACTGACATCAGCCCCCGCGTCGAGCAGAGCTCTCGTCACTTCGAGATGGCCATGCGAGGCGGCCGAGTACAACGGCAAAGGCCCTTCGGCAAGAGGTCTCGTGACGTCAGCTCCTTTCTCGAGAAGCATCTGCACAATGTCGACACGGCCCGCGATGACCGCCGTATGCAGTGGCGTCTGGGGACTTTCGTCCATCTCGGTAGCATCCACAGCAGCCCCAGCATCCAGGAGCAACTTGACAACCGCAGCGTGGCCTTGGGAGACCGCTACGCGTAGTGGCGGACTCGCGTTGTCGGCGGCTTCGAATGAAGCGTTATGCTCAATGAGGACCTTGACGACATCAACTTGGCCATAATAGGCAGCGTTTGCAAGAGGAATTGAGCGGTTATGACAGGTGGCCCTCATGTTCGCTCCATGCCTCAGCAGCAATCTGACGGCGTCTGGATGACCGTGCCTTGACGCGAAGTGTAGCGGGGTGATTCCGATAGAATCGGCGGCTGCGGGATTCGCACCGTGCTCCAGGAGGAGCCTGACACAATCTGTATGGCCATTCTGCGACACGATATGTAACGCAGTAGTTCCATTCACGTTGACGGCTGCGTGATCGGCTCCGCGGTCGAGAAGTAGTCGAATCAAATCCGTATTGCCGTTCTTTGCTGCCCAGCCCAGAGCCGTGTTTCCTAATGCATCGGTACTTTCAATACCGACCCCGGAGTCGAGCAGTAGCTTGACCATCTCTGTTCGGCCTTCCATTACTGCATAATGAATGG
Source organism: Verticillium nonalfalfae (assembly GCF_003724135.2). Taxonomy (NCBI): domain Eukaryota; kingdom Fungi; phylum Ascomycota; class Sordariomycetes; order Glomerellales; family Plectosphaerellaceae; genus Verticillium; species Verticillium nonalfalfae. The sequence continues at coordinate 22,462 of NW_021167278.1, forward strand.
CCTTGTGCACCGTGCCACCATCAGCATTGACTCCACGCCGCAACAAAGACTTTGCAAGGTCCAGGTAGTTCAACTGGACGATCGTGTGTAATGCGGTTATTCCGTCGGCTTGGATCGCATTCATGTCCGCTCCGTGATCTAGCAATAGCTCGAATAGTTCCAAGTTGTTGTGGTGCGCCGCTAGATGAATTGGTGCGTTCCCACGGCCATAGTGTGTGTTCATGATGTTGACCATTTGGGCCGGTTCGAGCACGAGCCTGTCATCAGCCATGTCCGAATTGCCGGACAGCGCGTCGAGATCTTCGTCCGATGTCGGTTTCTCCCGCTGGCGGGGTTTGTGACACTCGCTCGAGGCAGATAGGCTGCTGTGCTGGAGTATTGCCCTCACAACGCCGGCATTATTCGAACGCACCGCCGCGGACAATGCCGTGCCCCCTCTTCTACTGACGGCATGGCAGCAGGCGCCGTGCGCAAGCAGATACGTCACTGTTTCCAGATGACCAATGTCGGCCGATGCCACGAGGGCCGTGTGCCCAAACTGGTCTCGGGCGTTGACGTCGACACCCATCTCGACAAGAGTCTTGACGACGGCCATCTCTCCGCCCGCGGCTGCCAAGTAGAGCGCCGTTCGGCCTGTGTTTGATCTGGCAGTCACATCAGCCCCGTGACTGATGAGTAGATGGAGCAAGTCGAGGTGGCCAGATTGCGCAGCCAGATGCACAGGATAGAAGTTGTCATCATCAGAGCCTTCCGCGCTGGCACCGCACTCGAGAAACATGCGTACTATCTCCGCGAAACCGTTGTACACCGCCAACCCGAATGCCGTTTGGTGTGTGCTGCATCGTTTGGAGGCATCCGCTCCATGGCTCAACAGCAGCCGAACGATATCTGCGTGTCCGTTCATGCACGCTACGTGAAGAGGTGTGACTTCCTCTCTGACCGTGTCGTTGATTGTGTCGACGGCATGATTCTCGAGAAGGAGCTGTACAATGTCTGCGGGCCCGTACCTTGACGCTTGGTAGAGCGCAGATCCGTCTGCTTTGCTGGGTACCCGGGCACTGGCGTTGTTCTGGAGTAAGATCTTGACTGCCTCGATATTTTCGCTGCCTGATGCCAAGCTTAGGGGAGTCGTTCCCAAGGTGTCTATGAAGCATGGGTCGGCGCCCAGCCCAATCATAGCCTCAATGACGGACGTCAAGCCGAAAGCGCAAGCGTGTTTGAATGCGGAGGTGCGCCCGAAGTCCAGGTCGTCAGCCGAATACTGCCCGTTCTTCAGCAAGCACAGGGCCAGCTCCGGTACGCCCAGCCTCAGCGCGGAAAGGACGGGTCCTGCGGGCGAGGTTTTGTTACCCGATGCCATCTGGCGCAGCGTTCTCCAGGAGATCCAGCGTGCGTTTTCAGAATGGCAGAACTCCATGGCAACCTGCATGAGTGTCGGATCGCTCGCAACGCCTGATTTGGTATGGTAGTACCAGAAACTCGCGGCATAGTCCCGGAAAGCTGAACCTGGCGCACGGCATGCAGAGTCCAGCGGCCTTGCCCAGACTTGCGGCAAGTCCAGGTAGCGGATGCACACCTCTGCCAGAAAAGTGTGATGGAGCATCTCCCGGGTTGCCTGGCCGTGCAACTGGCTAGACCTGACCCAGCCCGGGGTGGTAAGCCTGCCGGCAAGGTACTGCCTGACGGTGAAGTGAGGCAGATGCAAAGTGCAGTGGCCGCAGCGTTCCACGTCGGTTTTGACTTCAAGCAGCGGGCCGCAGAGCCCCATGATTTCTGTTTCGACGTAGTCCTCGTCGATCTCGTCGATGAGGTCGTCGACATCGCACTGCTGCGTCTCTTCGACAAGAACGGCCTCAACAACCTCGACGACTGTTAGGGGCCGTTGCGCAAACGCAGCCCATCGAAGCAGGGCAAAGGCACGCGTCCGGTCGGCGTCTTTGAGCTGCGTGATGCGCGTCCAGCTGTGGTCGTAGACGCGTTCCAGGTTCGTCGGCGTGTCTTTGACCGCATCCTCGAGTTGTTTCTTGGACATGCCCCTGCGCAGTGAGTCCCCCTGCAGCCTGATCCACAGAAACTGGCCCTCGCACCTCTCGGCCATGGTGTTCGAGAGAGAGGCCCGGAGCGCCGTATTTTTGTTTTGCAGTTTCTTTTCAACGACGTCGCGCGAGTAGGCTGCAATGTCGGCCTGGACATGGCTCGGCCGCAGCTTGTACTCGCGAAGCCTTTCCGGCTCGTCCCCGCGCAGCGAATGCTGAATCTCGGCAAGAAAACGACTGACCACCAGCAGCCTGGCCTTGGCGCCTGCGAGTGCCTTCATGACAGCGTCAAGGAAGACGACGACCGAGTCCCGGCCACCGCCGTCGATGTTGGTACACTCGTCCAGTCCGTCCAGAACAAAGGTACAGCCGGGCACCAGGCATGCGATGCTCTCGAAAACCGACATGATGGTGTGGCGAGTGGCAATGGGGTCAGGATCGCACTCCTGACGCTCCAGGGCAAGCTGGAACGCTCCATCGTGGGTCGAGATGACTTGAGAGACCCAGGATCGTATGGCAAGAAATGGGTCGTCGCGGCTGCTGGATGCGTCGGACGAGAAGAAGAAGTGTGCCGTAGGCGTCGTGAGCGTAGTGGTGAGGTGTTGGATGATGTTGGCGCACATGATCGTCTTGCCGAAGCCGGCAGGGCCGTGAAGCCATAAGATGCTGGGGCCTGGCGACAGCTCCGATGTCATCCACTGCTGAAAGAGCGACTCATTGAGCATCCAGACGCAGGTGCCATCCAGGCGTCGCTGTAACGAGTCATGGTATCGTTCGCCCGGAATGGGACGCAGCCACGCGTGGACGTCTTGGCGGGCCCGGGCCTCGAGACGGGACATGATCTGGCCAAACTCGGTTGACCAGGCGCTGGCAACCGGTCGGCCTGCCTCGTAGTCGTCTGGTGGCACGAGGTTGTACAGCGTCTGCACCAGCTCCTTGAACAGCTCAAGCTTTTCCGTGCGCCTCAATCGGCCCCCCATGGCCCAAGACAGCTTGCGCCGGGCACCGCAGCCGCTCGGCTTCATACGTGGGTCGCGCGACGCTGATGAGTCGGCAGCGGTGTCCAAGCGCAATCTGCCCGCCCTCGTGGCTTCCTCGCATAGTTGCTCGACGAAGCCGAAGATCTCGACGGTCGCACGTTGGATCCGCTCATCATCAAGCGCCGGGTGATGGAGCGGGGCATCGTCTCCCGCGGCGGCGACGGCGCCCGCACCAGCAAAACCCACGGCGCGGCCCCACGTTTCAAGCCGGAGCTTCGTCGCGCTAAATTGGAGATCGAGTGCTTGCGAGTCGCTCGAGAAGGACTTGTAGGTATGCGCCCGTGCGACAGCGTCGACGCAGGAGCTGAACAGTCCAGCGAGCCCGACGAGGCCTATCGCGAAACCCGCTGCTTCCATGGATGCCTGGAGGTGGTGAAGGATGCTCAAATCCACGGCTATGCACTCGATCACGTTGGATGAGGAGGTCAAGGCTCACCTGACCATTGAGCCAGGTGCACCTGCGCTGACTATTGGGTCCACCCCAGAGCCTTTCAAGGAACGGACGTAGCTGTGAGGGGAATGGTCGGATAGTCATGACATCGTATCTATGAGCTGTAGATAGAGATATAGGTATAGTCCCGTCACTACATAATACCCAAGTCATTGAAGACTGGTACCGCAAGACCAGGTAGGTAGACCAGGTAGGTAGACCAGGTAGGTAGGTGCCAAGGCTACGAGGTCTTGTCACGCCCCACCAGGCTGCCAGCGGGCCACCAGCGGGACACCAGCGGGACATCCCGTGTGCGACCATCCACAGTCGCACGGGCCAATATGACTACTCACGTGACCGTGGCTGGATCTCAACGGCAGTAAGCCATCAAACACGGCTTCACCACCAACCAGCAAGGACCTTTCATTCAAAGGAGCGCCATGGCTGAGAATGATCGAAACAATGAGTTTGAGGCGGAGATATGTAACTTCTGACGTGTTGAGTGACGCAATAGTGATACATGATCTGTTGAAAATTTCTCCCTACCTTACTCGGACGACTCGCCTATACGAAACCGTTTGATTTGCACTTACGTTAGCCATCACTCTCGTGAGCCATCTGCAGGAAGCGTCTTCGCATTGGCGAACCACCATGGACCAATACAGGCCCGTCATGACACAACGGGCGCCGACGCCGACGCGTTTCACACAACCGATGTCGTGAGTAGACGAACATGACAACTCGATGTAGCCATGCTCAAGAGGATATTATTCACTAGTGTAAATTACTAAAGCCTAGTGCTGGAAATGCAATTGAGTGGGAGGGATTGCGGACAGAGAATGTAAGTAAGAATCGGGCCTTTTCTATGACAGGACCAGCTAAGACGAACTTAATATATAGAGCCTCTCAAGACCTCCCTGGGCTTACCTGCACTGCCATCCTCTGTATAACATGAAACTGATTACCAACGGATCGCGCGGCTCCGCATTCAAGGTTTTCACTGTATACGGGATCCTTTCAAGGTATGGCAAGTGTCTGACATCAGGTCAACGTTGGAAGAAGTCGGGCGGGCTGCAAGAAGAATGGCAGACATGAAATCCCCATGAGCAGCACATCAAGCAGCGTGCCGCACGGGAGGGAACTTGTGGACCCTATGTGCCTGGCTGACCCTATGTGCCTGACCCCAGTGGACCCTATGTGCCTGGCATGCCTTTTCCTGTCGTCGGGATGATCCTCCTGATGGAAACAGGTGCATGACTCTCCATTGATGAGGCAACGCTCAAATGACTGTTGATGTGAGCTACGAGAAACTGTTCGCCATGGACAGAAGTGACACGAGACATGGAACGTGCATCGAGAAACGCAGCTCTCATGAGAACGTCAGAAGCACGTGCCTGTTCGCGAAACGCCAGGACATCTCGGTCTATTGGGTATTGTGTTCTGCCGATGCCGCCAAACGCCAGTCCAAATTCCAGATAAAAAAGTGAGAAGAGTGCGTGCGCCCCTCGCTCGACACTGCTGGTCGTACAACGGAGGTCCGGCGCCTGTGCCGGTCCCCCCTCTCTCCCCTTAGCCGTAAACGCCGTCTATATGCTGTGGTATTACCTGGTCTCTCTGTTGGTAGCATCCTAGTCGTCTTGATAGCCCGCGCTCTCGTGGCATATCCTCGTAGCAGTCCAAAACCAACCGGCGCAGAAGATTCAACCCGCACAGCAACGGCCTAAATCCACCGCCGTGTCGCCTTGGCCGCCTTCTGCCCCGCCAAGCGACGAAACTTCTCGCGGTTCGTCGCCTGCAGCAGATGCGCCGGCCCGTCGTCCTTGAACCAGTGCTGCCGCGACCCGAGGCTGCCGCCGAGGCCGCCGCCGCCGCGCTCATCGTACATCATCTTGACGCGCTGGACCTTGCGCAGCTTGATGAGGCCGTACCAGCAAACGATGAGCGAGAAGAAGACGGAGACGCCCGTCACGGCGCCCATGCCCCAGTTGGTGTCCTCGATGAAGTTTTCGAGGTTCATGCCGTAGAGGCCCGCGAGGAACGTGCCCATGGCGAGGCCCAGCGTGCCGATGCTGAACTTGAGCTCGAGCAGCATGAGCGAGTTGCGGTTGGCGTCGAGGATTGCGCGGATGCTGTGCAGGTTAGCCCATGCCGAGGGTTGAGACGAACAAGCGAACGCTTAAGCTAAAGGGGGGGGGGGGGGCCGTACATCTCCTCGGTGTTGCGAATGCTCGACACAAGATTCTGCGCCTCCTGCACAATCTCGTCGCACAGCTTGTTGTACGACTCGAGCAGCAGCTCGACCTCGGTGTGGTCGTCCTCGCCGCGGTACAGGTCGTGGGCCTTTTCGGTGAGGTACATGGCGGCGAGGTCGTCGTCGGCCTCGAGCAGCTCCTCGATGGCGTCGCGCACGAGCTTGGCCTTTTGCTCAAAGGTGCTGACGCGCTTGGACAGGATCAGCAGCACGCGCAGCTTGTGGCGGTCAATGTCGTCCTCGAGCTCGCTGAGAATGCGGATGACGGGGTCGCGCACAGCCTCAAAGTCGGCCTCGAGCTCGGACGTGACCGAGGTCAGGACGGCCTCGAGGGCGCGGAACTCGTAGGGCAGGCCGGCGGCAGCACCGACGCCGCCGCCGCCCTGGGGGATCTTTTGTTTGAGCTTGCCCTGGAGGTCGTACATGAAGGCCGACTGCGGGTACGACGTCTTGGAGCCGTAAATGTCAAAGAGGAGGACGCGGTCCTTCTTGATGAGGACCTTGAGGTGGAGCAGGTTCAGGAGGATGGCCGACGGGCGGACGAGGATGTGGGGAAGGTTGGACGAGTCAATCTTGCGCAGATCGCGAGGCAGCAGGCCGTACTATCGTCTGTCAGTCGAAGTCTGCACCAGGGGGAGGTCGGGTCGGCGCATGGGAAAGAGAAGTGTAGTCGAGAGACAAGAGGACGCACCTTGGCAATGAGCTCCGTCTTTTTGAACTCGCCGTCGACGAGGATGACCTCGCCGTCCTCGTCCACCTCGGTACACCGCAGACGGGGTTCCGAGGCGGCCTTGGCCGTGAGGATGCGGCGGTAGTTGAACATGGAGCTGCCGTCGCCAACTTCGTCATGGGTCGGTAGGTCGGTGGGCTGGAGCGGCTTGGCACCACGCCTGGCACCGACGCCCCAGAGCTTCTCCTTCCACGAGGGTGCCCTCTCGGTCTTGCCAGCGTCGTCGACCTGCTTCTCCCGGCGCGTGCTCGTTGTGCTGAAGCATGTCGCTGCTGGCAGGCCTGCCGTGGCATTGATCTGTGTAGACTGTGTCTGTACTGATGCTTGTGTTCGTGACCGCAGGGGCCGGCTGGCGAGAAGGCCACTTGCTGTGGAAATCGGGCGTCGGGTCTCCAGCCTGGCGAGGCATCTTGGCGGTCGTCGTGGTGTTGGCGAGCTCTGTCTGGAGCATGATGTGATGGGGCATCGGGAGCCTGTCGAGGCGTGTTCGGCCTGGGATCGCAAGAAGCGCAGCAGGTGAAAGGAAGGCACCGGTCCTCGAAGTGCTGAGCTCATTGCGTCAGCCGACCGGCGAGGGTCGTTGAGGCGCCTTTGGTGAGTAAATGGTTCGTGGCGCGGGGACGGGAGTTGACGGATTGGATGGTGTAAAAAAGTCGCGAAGCCGGAATTAGAGCTCGGGGACATGGCCGTTGGTCAGTACTTGGGTACTTCGACAGGTACATGTACCTTAGGACTGGTGATGGATGTGCTCTGCTGAGTCATCATCATCGTCCATCGTGATGCCTTTCTTCAACTTTATCTTTGACTTGCCACCCTTTGTCTTTGCCAACTTGGCCCTCGCCGGCTCGACTCATTTGAAGCTGGCAGTCGTATATACAGGAAAAGACTGCTTTTTTCTTTCTTTGGTCATGAAGTAAGCTGTGGAGCTTTCGGTGAAGAAGACGGCCTAACTATGTCATCCGTCCTCACCGAATTCTCTTTAACGAATCTCTATTTTATCTTCATTTTTCTTCAAACTGAACATTGAGGAAACATCTTTATTCACCCAAGCTAGCTCAATCAAATGACAAGGATGGAAACCCGATCGATTTCTGGGCGGCTTATTTATATCTCCTTGCGATAATCATATATATCCTCTTCCTCCAGCATCCCACTCCTGACCCCTATCTCTCACCAACATCACCACCACCATCACCACCACCACATTCACGCAGCAAACATGCCCCTCACACCGCTCAAGGTCCGCGGCAAACGCAACGGCGCCGCCCAGCAGAAGAAGAAGCACAGAGTCCACCCCTACGACAGACAAGCCTCGTCCTCGTCAGAACCGACTCGTCACCTACGGCATCGACGGCCCCGGAAAAAGTCCCTCCTCGAACGCCAGCTGCCGCTCGAGATCCTCGAGCACATCTTCTACCTCAGCGAGAACGTCGCCTTCCCGCGCTGCAGCCCGCTGCTGGGCCGCCTCCTCTCCGGCCGCCCGACCCTCCTCGGCGCCGTCATCGCCGCCTTCGCCCCGACCTGGCACGCCGGCTACGGCATCGACACCCGCCGCGCCCTCGGCTTCCACTGGTCCCGCTCGCTGACCGCCGCCGAGCGCGCCCGCTGCCGCGCCATCGAGGAGGGCCTCCACCCGGGCAACCCTGTCTTTCAGTCCGCCCTCGTCGCCTGTCGCTGGGCCGACGCCGCGACCTTCCTCGAGGCCCAATCCCAGTGGGCACGGCGCTTCGCCGCCGACCGCCCGGCCCCGGCGCCGCTCCTCGCCTTCGCCGAAGACGACGCTGGTGACGCGGATGCAAAATGGCCGACTCCGCTCTACCGCGACGTCCACCCACACATGCGCATCCCCGACATCCTCCTCGCGGGCCCGTGGTCCCCGCAGGACGCCCTCCTCCTGCGCTGGCTCCGCCGCGGCGGCGCCCGCTTCCACGCCTCCCAATCCTGGGAGCTCAAGCTCCACGGCCTCCGCGCCGCCGTCCAAGCACCCCCGCCGCCGCTCTCCTCTCCCGCTTCTGCTTCCTCGTCATTCGCCTTCCGCCACGACGCCGCCCTCATCCACGCCCTCTGCTGCGAGGGCGACTTCCTCTGGGACCGCGAGGACAAGACGCCGCGCTTCAGCCCCGCCACCAGCAAGACGGCGTCCGGGGACGAGCCCGACGCGGGCAACAACCACGCCATCACGGACGAGTGGCCGCGCGCTGTGCTCGCCGAGGAGCTCGACCGCGTGTATGACGTGCGCGAAGCGTGGCGGCGTGGGCGCGGCCGGCGCGAGCCCGACATCCTCGTGCGTTTGTGTCATCTTTTCGAGACGGCGCTCGGCGAACACATGGCGCCTGGGGAGCAGCTCGATCTGCAGGCTCTCACGAGGCTGTGAATGGAGCAGTGCTCTCTGTCTTGTAACCATCACCCTGCCACGGGCTTATAAGCCTGGCCACCCATGTATACACACACACACACATACACACATAGCATCTAGAATAACCATGATAGACATTTCAACAAGTGAAGCAACTTTTATCGCTCGCGAAACACCGCGCTAGAGACTACTCGTACGCCACCCCACGCTTCACGTAAAACTACAGAGATTGCCCCAATGCCACATTGACCCCGCCGCAGCTCCATTACGTGGCCAGCCCGAGATGATCACCTCACATGACGTTGTTGAGAAACCAACCCCGCGACCTCTCCGCTCCCTAAACCATCCCGCATTCCCAACAAAACACCTACGGCTCAGCTCAGTAGGGCGGCCGTGTCACATTCCCTAGGCTGTGTTCCCCTGCTCGGCTGTCGATGCCCTGCAGGAGATCCCGCAGGTCCATTGGCGGCTCCTCTCCTCGGAGCGTCGACTGGTACCTGCTGTCGCTGCTCCGCGTGCTGATGTTGCGCTTCGCAGGCTTGGTCACTTGGTCGTGCACGGTGCCGCTCGCTGGCAGGTCGAAGTGTAGATCGCCAATCTTGCTCGAGAGACCCCGGAGGTCTGGCAGCGGCGGTACCGGCGGCACCTCGTCGGCGCCGCCCATCTCGCTATTGGGCAGGGACGACGACGTGTGAGCCAGCAGCGAGTTGCGCACACCGCTACGACGGCCGTTGGAACCCGGCCTCTGGGCGGCATCGCTGTTGTCTGACTGCTGCGTGGCCGGGTTGAAGCTGAGCTCGGACGGCGAGTAATCGTAGCTGACCATGCTGTCGCTGCCACTTCCGCTGCTGCCGTCGTCGTCATCGTCGCGATTCCGCAGCCCCGCCGACGTGCTCACGGCTGTGGGCGGAAGCTGGCCTGACATGACCATCTTCAACTGATCGACGGACGCGACGGGGGCGCGGTTGTTGACTGACGGCGTGGCCGACACGCCGCTTCGCACGCTGCTCTTGCGCATCTTGCTGAGCGGCGCCAGCCCTGCCGCGCCCGCCACGTGCGGCGAAGAGTTGCGGAGGTTACGGTGGCTCCCCAGAGGAGAGCCTTGGCCGTTGCCCAACCCGTTCATGGCACGGCGATGCCGTCCCGTGGCCGTCGTCCCCGTGCGGGAGCCGGTCAGGGATTCAGACTTGCTGGCCGCCTGGATGGCAACCTGCGCGGTTTCCCTGGTCCAGTCCGTGAGCATGAGCTCTTTGAACGTGAGCGGGAGCTCATTGTCGGGTTCTGCCGGCACATGACTGAGGGCGGAGCCGAGGATGGGGTGCGAGAAGCTGCGGCCAGGCGACGCCGCGGGACTGCCAGGAGGCGAAACCATGCTGTCAGCATAGCCCTCGGCAATGCTGCTGACGAGAGAGCTCCTGTCGTCAAAGGGAATCAGCTCCTCCTTCTCCAGTTCTTGAACGGACAAGGCTGGTTGTGTCCGAGCGACACCGGGCGTGCCAACGACGTCGATCGGCGGCGTCGGCACGTTGATGTTGCCCACCCAAAAGTTTTTGCTGCGTCGCCGGACAATCTCGTCCTGAATGGCGCGCCCGGCGCTGGACGTTTCAACGTCAAACTTCTCCGTCACGGCCCAGAAATATCCGTGACAGAGTGATCCGATCCGCACTTTCTGAAGTGGCGTCTCAATGTCGAGAATGTCTTCCTGCAGACGAAACACCATGGAGAGCCCATATCGAACGGCATTGACGCCGAGCTTGAAGACGAGCTTTGTCAGAAGGATGTGCAGAAGCACAATGTCAGACTCAAGATCGATGAACTGAAGCGCATTGTCGTAGATCGCCAGGTGAAGCAGCTGCAAAAAGTGCGATCGATGATGCTTTAGAGGCTTCTCGCGGTGAGACGCGGTGGAAGATGCGCGCTGCGCCGTGCCCCCAGGTTGCAGCTCGCGGCCGCTCCTCACGGCAGACCGGTGGCGAGGCCGCAAGTTCTCGTCTCTGGCCTTGAGGTCGCTCAGTGTTGTTTCGCGCTCTAGCCAGGTGACCAAGACATCAACATAGGCCTTGCGGACATGACCGTCGAGATCGCGCAATAGCCATTGCGTGCCCTCCCATACGTGGATCGGAACACGGGTTCGGGAGAGGTTGAAGTTGCTGGTCATCTTGGTCTGGGGGTTCGCCACGAGGAGTATGCTCTTGATAGCCTTGAGGGCGGCTGTCTTGCCGACGCCAAGTGACAAGAATGACTCGAGTTGCGTGTGACTGCTCGCAGCGTCGTCGTTCCCTGTAACGTCTGCCTTCTCACCGGGGGGTGACGAATTGGTACTTGTCGAACGGGAGGGTCGTAGGCGGAGAAGGATGGCCGAGATCATGTCGGAAATCTGATCGGCGTAGTATACGTGCGTCGCGAGACCGCCAATGCACTGTTGAATGCGGTCCAGGAGCTGCATGCGCTGCTCTGTCGTGTCGCCCCCCGCCTGTGGCTGCTCTTCCCTCTCACTGTCCGTCCTGGGGAGCCCGCTGGGTCCCGGTAGATGCATGAGTCTCTTCATGTGGCGGATGAAGCCGATCAAGACATCCATGACACTGAGGCCGATGAGGTTGATGTCGGATTGCAGTAGAGAGCTGACCATGATGGCCAGCACAATGTGCTGCTGCAGGTTCTCCTCTGTCAGGGGCAACCGCGAGATGTGGTCCATCGTCGTGACCAGTATGATGTATCGATCCTGGACAGGGGCCCAGCGTGCCACCGTCGCCAGAATCTGGATGGCCCAACCACGCTCGCTGCCAGGCTTCTCTCCAGCATCGATGACCGTCTCGTTCTGGGCGACCCTGTCGAGGACGAATTTGAGCAAAGAGGACGTTGCGCTGTGGATCTGCGGCTGGTTTGGAACGATGTAAATCTGCTTGAGACACTGGAGGGCCAGAACACCAATGTCCTCCTCGGCGAGCTTGTCGACGTCGAGGGCGGTGCCGACGAGAGCGATGGGGTTCGTGTCGCCGGCCGTGTCGCTCGTTTTGACAGTGGTGACGCTCGTTCTACGGCGCATGGGCTTGTCGGCGTCCGACTTCTCTTCCGACTGCACGCGCGACAGCAGCACATCGAGGAACGTGTCGTCGTTGTGCCAGAGGTTCTCGAGAATGATGGGCACAATGACGGCAAGCTGCCGTCCGGCGACGGAGGACAGCGGGTCCGAGGAACATACACTCCTGATGGCCTCGAGCCCGACAGTCCTCCATTTCATGACGACGGCCTGGCTCGGTGTGCCCTTGCCTGGTGTCTGGCGGGTCGAGGCGAGGGTCGCGTAGGAGCGGACCACAGACTCGTACTGAGCTAGGTAGCCTTGGTCGGCAAAAGAAGAGGAGACGTCGTGATTCTCGCAGAAGGCCTCAAAGGTGGGGATAGATGACTTGGCCATGGTGATGTCCTTGGACCCCAGGATGAGGTCGAAAATCTTGAGGACATTGCTGGCGAACAGGGGGAGGTCCTTGGGCGACTTTTCGATGAGGGCCGCGAGGATCTGCAGGGTTACCTGTACATTGCTACGCGTCAGAGGTTAGCATGTTGCTCTCTGTCCAAGATGAGTCGATGCAGTCGTTCAGGGTTGCCAGGAAAGGGGCATGTGCCGTACCCGATGCGCAGTCGCCAGACGTCACTGGCCGTCTTCTTCTCGAGGAAGCTCCCGATCTTTTGGATCTTGGATCGGCGCGAGGTGGCATAAAAGAGCAGGTAGCTGAGTTCGCTGGAATTGGGCTTGACATCGACAGCGCCTTTTGTGGTGCGTGGGTAGCATTTGAGGACGAGGACCTGGTGTTTCGGCCGACACTTTTGCGCAATGGCGTTCATGGCGTCGTCACCGGAGGGCTCGGGGCCCGGGTCGAGGGGCGGCGGGTCGTCGTGCAATTGCGCGTCGTAGACGTCGGTATGGTCGACAGAGACAGTCGTAGCTTGACAGAAAGCAAGCGAGTAGATGGCGAAGAGGTCGTGTGGTGTCGATGCCTGACTTGACCCTCGACGGGTGGTTGAGGTGGGTGAGCAACGGAGGCAGGGTTCGGACAAAGGTGTCGTCAGAAAGTAGTGTCGAGGTACGGTAATAATAATCAGGGCGAAGCCAGGGTACTGACGTGGGCCCGTTGGCCAAGGTACCTACCTACCTCAGGTACCCAAAGTAAGGTAGGGAGGGAGACACGGCGGCGGGATCAGCCAAGACAGACCCTTGAACGCGGCTGCTGCCCTGTGCACCCAGTGAAGACGGTTTGAGAGAGGGAATCTCAAGAGCCAGGATACCTACGAACTCGTATAGGTACCTTACGATGAACAGTCACGAAGTTTCAAGCAGAGAATGCGAGAGTTTGTTTGTGCCTGGGCAAGTGCTTGGTCGTACTGCGGAGCTCGCGGTCTTGGTGATCTCCGGGACCCATGTCCGTGCCTCCTTCCCCCTCTGAAGTACCTCTCCTGCCTGCCGTGGATCTTCTTTCTAGGTTCCTCCTTCTCGCTGGGGCAATGAGCAGACAGCAGCAGGCAGCGACTGTAGGTAGGTAGGTGGGTTCTTTCCGGCAGGCCCCAGGCTGTTTGCTACCCAAGGTGAGGTACCTATGTACCTTACCTTACCTAGGCACCTACTACCTACCTACCTACCTACCTACCTACCTATCTGACCTAACTAGGTGGGTACGTACCTGAGGTACCCAAGGTGCATAGGGCAGGTCGCTACGGCGCCCCGGGTACTCTGGTGCTGTTGGCGCTGCCGTTGCTTGCTTGACACGTGCTAAAACACCAGCCCAGACCTCATTAAGGTTGTTTTGATCTCCCTCTGACACGACAACTGGAAGAAACGAAAAACCCAAGCATTCGGCTGGATCCCCCCCCCCCCTTCCGACTCATGCCGCCTCGAGTCGCAAGCTCAAAAGCCACACCCTCCCCCCAGCAGCAGCCCCCTCTTGGTGTAACAGGACACGTCTTGTCCTTCATGCTTTGAAAGACGAGTAGCGGGAGGGGGTTCGTCCCTTCTCCGCCGCGAACCTGCATGCGTCATTTTGCGTCGCAGTGAAGCTGCTCGTTGGCTGCATTCCCGCATTGTATGAGTCTCCTGAGCTCCAGTGCGGACAGGCGGCCTGTCGAAAAAGCCGTTCGTTCAGCCCAGCAAAGGGAGCGAGCGGGGATTGAGCTTGTTCGGTGCTTGAACCAGAGGCGTAATGTCCGCCCATCCTCCCCCTGGTACATGGTATTGAGCTACATGTACACCCTACCTACCCTACCTGACCTACCTGACCTACCTAGTAGGGTACCTGGAAGAGAGAGGGGGGGGGGAGGGGGGACACCGTAAGGTTCAGGTAGGTAGCGTGGTTGCGTGTCAGGAGATTGCCAGGTCACCAGCGCTGACATGCTGACGTGCTTGCTACAACCCAACTATCATGTGCCATGTCCGTCTACGTCTAGATTGGAGCTCCGATGCTTGTGTTTGCTGGCCGTCTTTTCAGCGGTCGGTGGTCCAGAGTCACAAGAAGAACCTCGTCATTGCCCGGTTTTCGCTGCCTCGAACGTGAACGAGAGCATGGATCTGCGTCTGTCGATACCTAAATAGTCGAGTCACTTTTGCGCCGCCTGCAATGGATGGCACAGGCAGTTTTGACTTTGCGAGAACAGAAAATCGTCTCATCATTGTTCCCCTCTGTCTTGCCTGGCTCTACAACCCTAGATCATCGCTACCGACCATCACCCTCTCCGTCAACGAGCCTCTGCAAAGAAAGGCTTGACCTGATGTTTGTAGACAGACGGCATCCGGACAACCAGGGGGTCTTACACACCTCCACCATCGTCCCCCTCCCCAACCATCTCCTCGTGTTTCCAGTCAACAGACCAGGCTGCACAGTTCACCTCAGCTCCAGCCGAGGTAGGGGAGCACAGCCATAAGGTATTGTACATTATCTTTTTGACATACGAGGACAACAAAATAATAAAGCCCGCGCAAGAAAGCAATGGAAATGAAAACCAAGAAACGCATAAAACGAAGGCGAAGAAACAAGAAAAAGATGAAACCATCGATGATGCCCTTGCATCCTTCTTCCGAAACGAGGGAAAAGGGTAACAGGCCAATAGCTCCAACACACTCGCCTGCTTGAGTTTCGTGATGGTGACTGCGAAAGCCACAAATCGCTACAACTCCCTGCCAGTCAGTCCTTGCTCTCAGAGCGCGTCGTAGTGAGTGAGGTGTGAGGACCGGGCCTGCGGCTGAATGGATACGGGGAAAAAAGTGCAGAAACTGTTGAGCGAGCGATTCGTGCGTGGGTTGCGTGCGTGATCATGGTTCAGACGTGGAATCGTGGTAGAAGAAGCGACAGGCATCAGCACAACACTTGCTTCCAATGTACACGGGGGGCTAGAACCCCCCCTCCCCTCCCCTTCTCGCCCATCATTCGCGTCCCCCGACGACGGCGGTCAGGTGGAGAAGCGCGAGTTCATACGCCGGAGCACGCCTGTCTAGGGTCGCTCCGGTCGGCTTTTGCTCTTCGATGGCTCGCCGACATCGCCGACCCCTTCTTCGACGTCGAGCCGCTTGCGCCAGTCGGCCAGACTCTCGCTGAGCCCGATGCCACCCTCATCATCGCGCCGAGCGGGCGCCGCAACCGTGTCAAAGTCGAACGTGTTGCTGAGACGGTAGTTCTTATTTGTGGCCTCCCAATGCGTGCGCAGCGTCTCGAGCTCCGTGGCAAGATTGTCGAGCGCCGTGCTATTCCGCGCGTCAATGCCTCCGCTGTTGCGTTCCCCTCCTGGGACGGGACCGCCAT
Organism: Verticillium nonalfalfae; assembly: GCF_003724135.2. Taxonomy (NCBI): domain Eukaryota; kingdom Fungi; phylum Ascomycota; class Sordariomycetes; order Glomerellales; family Plectosphaerellaceae; genus Verticillium; species Verticillium nonalfalfae. The sequence goes on from NW_021167278.1 coordinate 38,090, forward strand.
AGGCACTCTCGGCATCGGAGCTCTCCTGGCGCGTGTGGCCTTGGTTGTGGACGCCGTTTGTCGGACCCGAGATTGTCAGCTCCGAGGTCATGCTTGGTGCTTGACGACTGCGGCGCCGGTAGTTGTCCACCGAAGTTTCCACCTGGTCAAGAAGCAGAGACACCTTTTGCTCGGCATCTTGTGCACGGCGCTCTAGGAGAGAATTTTCTTGCTGCAACTGCTCAAGATCACGGCGACTCGTCGTCAAGGTTCGCGCCGTCTCCTCGCTGCTCTCGAGGGCCGTGTCTCGCTGCGTGTGTGCCTCCTCGAGCTCCTTCTTGACAGCCATCAGCTGCTGTTCCAATTGGGCTCCAGACACGCGGACCTCCTCCTGCAGCGCGTTGATCTTCTGGTGCAGCGCGTCTCGCTCTGTCTCCCAGTCGGCAGGTGCGGCGTCGGAAGGCGCGGCCTGAACCCGATCCTCGAGATCTTCAACTTCCGATTTAAGACGCGCGTTCTCAGTCTTGTAGCGAGCAAGCTGCTCCTTAAGTTGCTTGAGCATCTTCTCCGTGCCCTTGACGTAGTGGACGGCCGACTGGTAGTCGTTCTCAAGCTGCGACAACTTCTCCCGATACGCATTCTCGGTTGCTTCCAGATGGCTGGCGTTGCGTTGCGTGTTGTCCTCGTGGTTCGATGCCGCCGCATGCAGCTGATCTTCCAGCTCGCGGATTCGGGCTTGTTCAGGCGAGTTCCCACGGGGACTGCCCACACTGCGGGAGCGTGGCATGCCATTCGGGCTGATCCCGCGTTCGATCAAGATGTCCTTCAGAGTGTTGTGCTGGACGCTCATGGCGTTGGTCTCAAGCTGTTGATTTTGAAGCTGGTGCTTGAGGTCCGAGTTGAGAGCCTGTAGGGACTGAGTGTCACGGAGGGCAGCCTGGAGTTGTCGGCGAATTGCCACGCCCTCGCGGCTGGACTGCTCTTGGTAAACCTCGAGGCCTGCAATACGCTCCTCGGCGGAGCGAAGCTTATCAGCTGCCACGTCTGCCTCTTGTTGATACTTCTTCACCAGTGCATTGGACGCGGCAAGCTGGCTCTGGAGAGCCGCGAGGCGATCTGAGTCTGCCTTGGTCGCACCGCCGACATCCCGCGTTGAAATCTTTTCGAACCCAGCCATGACAGCCTGACGGTGAGTCCTTGCTTCATGGGCATGTTTCTCCGAGATCTCCTCGGCATCGCGGAGACGTTGTGTGACAGCCACCAGCTCGGCAGTGCGAGCCTCGTGTTCAGCCTTGAGCTTGGTGAATTTGCCGTCGATCTTCTCCCGCAGCGTACGTTCCTCGTCCAGCTTACGTTCGAGGAGCAGTTTCATTTCGGCAGAAGCAGCCACAGCCTCTCGCAGCGAGTCAAATGTTTGGTTCTGCTCCTTGGAGTTGCCGATCGAATCCGTGTACTTGGTTTGGAACTCATCCTTCTCCACTTGCAAGAGTTGCATCGCTGCTGTGACCTCGGCAAACTGGACAGATTGCTCGCGCGCCTCGCGCTGTATCATGTGGAGTTCAGCTTTGAGACGCTCCAACTCAGGCGAGTTCATCGTCTTGTACGACTCCAGCTCGGCCATGCGCTTCTGGGAAGCGTTGGTGGTATCATCGGCTAGCTGGCGAGCGCGTTTCTCGGCCTCGAGCTCGGTCTTCATGGTTTCCAGTTGGGCCTGCAAGCTCTTCTGGTAGTTGAGAGCGGCGGCAAGCTTCTTGCTGATCTCGTTTGAACGGTCATCGGCATCGCGATCCGAATCGAGTTGCGGGGTGCTGGCCGTGCTACCGCCCATGTGCGCAGCGAGCTTGGCTCGTGAGTACACAGCTTCTTGAATCGCAGCGTCACGCTGCTTTTCAGCCTCGGCAATCTGCTTGGCTGCGAGGATGGCCTGTTTGTCAACGGCGCTTTGGACGCTTGCAAGCTCGGTGCGCATTGCCAACAAAGCCTCAATCAACGGCTTGTCTTCGTCATCGAACGTTTCCGTAGCCCGACTATCCAGGACAGGACTGAGCGTTGCGTTGGGCACGTAGCCGGCCTTGCGGGCGAGCTCCAGCTCAGATGCGTACCAGGCGTTACGGTTACGCGAAGAGTCGAGCTCCTTGAGCAAGACGACGGTCTGCGAGTTCCGGCCTGATGACCTTCGAGACAGAGGGTTGCTTGGTTGGCGGGTCGGTGGAGGGGGCGAGGCGGCTCGAGGTGCTTGCTGAACTGGTTGCGCCTGAACTTGTGTTTGCTGCACCTGCTGTTGAATTGGCTTAATATTGGGCTCGGCCGTGCTGTCGACCGACCCTTGAGATCGGTTGCCCTGCCGAGACCTTGACTTAACAAGCTCCGCAGGGGTAGACTCCGACTTTGAGCCTGTTCGCACGACTTGCTGTGTGGGCGTCCGCCTTCCGTTGACGATCGGTGATTCAACCTCCTTTGCCACGTCTCGAGTCACGGGTGATTGTCGTGTTGAGCCGATCTGAGGAGAAGAGGTTGTGGCTTCACGCTCCGTCGAGGGCCCACGACTCCTGACTAGGTTCGAAGTCTGCACAGTAGGCTTGGCTGGCGTGGGGCCTTGCGGTGGAGGACCGGCGGGAGGAGACGACCCAGCGCCGCGAGGTAGCCTCGAAGCTGCTGCCACACCTGCGACACCTGACCCATTGACCTCGGGTGTGCCTGGCCCGGCGCGGAAGCCGTTCGGAGGGCTGCTGATCCCGTTAGGGTTTTGAGGGCCCCCGGCAGGTCTCCGGAGCTCGGGAGGCCCCTGCGATCCATCCCTGGATGCCATTGGGCGCGCTGGATTTGTTTCGGCGGCACCGCTGGGTCTCCTGGCTTGAATACCCTTTTGCGCGTTTTGTTGCTGTTGCTGCAGTTGTTGCTGCTGTTGTGCCTGAGCATCATTTGGATATCTAATCTTGGTCGTGTCCAGTGTATAGACAATGCCAAGGTCGCCAGCATTGACAGGCGCAGAACTCGGTTCTCCACCAACCACAACAACCTGCTTTCCCACGGTTGTCATGCTGTGGCCAGATCGCGGCGATGGCGACGGCCCCATGTTTTGAAAGGTGTACCATCGGCGCGAGGTTATCCTGAAGGCAGCCAGATCGCCGAGATCAGCTCCATCTTCCGTCCGGCCTCCAAAGATGTACATGACATCGTCAACGACAGTAGCGGCGTGCCCCTCGCGCGGGACGGGGATATATCCTATGCAATCCATCTGCGACCACTCATTAAGTGCGGGATCATAACACCAGACATCGTTGAACCACTGGTAGCCGTTGGTGCCACCAAAGCTAAGTCATGATCAGTCTATATTCTCTCTTCACGGCCACTGGGCGACTTACAGGTACATCTTGTCGTTGTAAGTTATTACCGAGTGATTCGTTCGCGCAGGAGGGATCTGGCCTGGAGGAGGACCTCCGCTGTCGCTGTTCTGGATGAGCAGCTCCCATCGGTTGTTGGGCATCTGTAGCTGGTTGAGATCGAAAGCAGACAGGTCGTTCATGAAGTAACCCTCAACCTGCCCACCAAAGACGTAGATCTTGGAACCAAGGATATTGAGCGAGTGGCCGTAGCGTCCCGAGGGGCGGGGGCCTGAAGGCAGAGCTCGCGACCATTGTCTTGTGGCTGGTCTGTTGTCAGTACGGAGCGGCGCACAACGGGCAAGTCAACAGGTTGTTGGGAACTTACAGGTATTGAGCAGGTACAGGGTCTCGTCGAGGACGTCGGTTTCCTCCACCTTGGTATCTCCTCCGTAGACAATGAATGCGTTACCAACGAGAAGACTCGAGTGACCGACGCGAGGGCCAGGGCCTTCGGCTGTCGTTGCCAGAGGATAGCAAGCCATGCTCTGGCCGGCCTCAATCATCCACAGATCTCCCTTGACCGTCGAACTGTTGATCAGCCCGCCCATCAGGTAGATGTCGCCCTCCTTCGACGCCACCGAGTTGACGGCGGCGCCATATCTCGGAAAAGGGGGAGGGTGTGCAGATGTATATGTCAGGCGTCGTTGCGACCAAGGGTACAGCGCAGAGTTTGGGTTCTGCTGTTGTGGTGGTGGCTGTTGCGTCTGCTGCAGGGGTTGCTGCTGAGGCTGCGACTGCATCTGTGGACTGTTGCGAAACTGCGCAGTCAAGGATTAGTACCTATGATGCTATTCAAGGTGCCCGACACAAATGCGAAAATTGTGAAGAAATTCCTGTGTTCATAGGGGAACTTACCGGCAAATCGCTGGGCGCAGACGGCGCCTGGTCAACACTGGGCCCCCGTTGGCGGCCGTGTGCTTGCTCTGGGCTTCCTACGCTGCCCTCCTCGCCGAAAGAGTTCATGCTGCCGGTGGGGGTCGATCGTTGTGCGACAGCCTTTTCATCCTTGGCTACTCTGGCGCTGGCGCTCTGAATCGAGCCCTGGGACCCCGAAGTGCCATCGCGACTGGCGAGGGCCCGGTCTTGGTTCTTTTTCGACTTGAACAGGAACGCCATGATGACTGGCTGATCACGCGCAAGCGACGAGGCAACGACCAAGGACGAGCTGTGGGTGCGCAACCACTCAACCAGGTAAAGTTGATGATGTTTGCTTTGGTGTTCGGGTGGTGTAACGACAGGACTGGCGCTTGAGCGACAGAGTGCAGGTCGTTGTCGTCGGGGGGCGTGGAAACAGCTGGATGTTCGCGCTCGTCGCCTGAGGGGGGAAGGTGCTAGGCGACTGTGGAGGTGGCAGCGGGATCGGGAGCAATGCTGATGCAGGAACACCGAATGGAGTCGGGACTCGAGTTTGCAGGTGGCTGGGTTCGCATCGATGGTCAGGGCAGGGAACAGTTCGCGATGTTCGACCTCGCCTTTTTTGGGGGGATGTCGGCCGTCGAAGGGTTGAAGAGGGGGTTGGCGGAAAGAATGTTGGGTCGGCTGGCGGATTACGGGGGCTGGGTAAGGGGCTGCTTGTTCGTCGCGCGACTTGTGAGCCCAGGGCGTCGCAGTATCGTCAAAGTCGTCAGGAGGATACTAGACTTATGCGGAGAGTCGAGATACAGATGCGAGACTTCATCAACAGGCCGTCGCGCCTTCGATCAACCTTCTTGTCGTGGTCGGAACCTGATGATGTCGACACAGGCTTGACAAAAATTGGGAGTTGAGGATGAGTGGACGGACGGCTGGGGGGGACTTGTCTTGGTGCACTTCGAGGCTCCTTGCCAGTTTCGGTGGGGGGGGCGGGGGGGGGGTGCTGTGTGCTGGTCACTGGCTACTGGCTGATGGCCTGCCGTGCCCGGTCCCATTTCCTGGGGGCGAGATACCTAAGGTAAGGTACCTTCGGGGGCTTCTGCACTGAGATGCGCTGTGCTGCAACGGTGCCGGGCCGTTCACACAGGCGTCGCAGCCAATGAGAGCCGTTTGTGACACCAGCTGATGGGTCGCCTGCCAAGCAGAAACATTTTTAGGGGGACAGGGCACCGGAGTGGACCACCCCCAAGCCACCAAGTTGGCGCCTGTTCTGCACTTTTGAAGTGGGCTGCGTGCGAGGGGGGGGCGTCGCGGGGGGCTGGCAGCAGTACTCATGGGGTACCAGAGCTGTCACATGCACCCTGACAGTCTCGCAAGTCTTTGACATGTCCTGCTCCCTGCCATCCACTCATCGTGGATTCCCGTCCCTTATGCAGGTCTCCGGCTTCAGGGGCTGACGGATGAAGGGTGAGGCGCAAAGGCCACACGACGCACACGCCCAGCAAACTCAACGAAGATGCCGACAGATGCTACAATGGGTCTCCGGTGAATAGCGATGAGCAAAATTACATTCCACGTTAGGGTGACGTTGCCATCCTCGATCGCCATCTCGGTGCCTGACAAGGACACGGCAAGTTGACAATGCTGGGTGATATCACAAGGGGGTGTCAGTGCGCCGCGCGCGACTCGACGAACATATTTGGGTCGCGCGCATCTTTGAGGTGATTTCCCAGCGAACATCGTACAGCAAAGTGAATAGGGGCCCAACCGCGGGTCACCGCGGGTCACCTGTCACGGCTTGGTGCATGGCCCATTCGCAGGGCGACGATCAGCTCAGAGCAGGCGACCCTGGTACTGCTCTGGCACAGAGAGAGAGAGAGAGAGAGCGAGAGAGAGAGAGAGAGAGAGAGAGAGAGAGAGAGAGAGAGAGAGAGAGAGAAAGAAAGAGATTTGCAGACGGATGACTCGTGCCTCCGTCTCCCAACAGGTCATCATGTTTCTTTGTCGCCTGTTCCGTTCCGTTTGAGACCTGTCTTTGCCGAGAAGGAAAGATCCTTGACGGCATCAATGTCTGTCGGTTCGTCTGACCCTGGACGATGGCAGGTCCCCTGGATCCTCCGCCTCGCCTGAATGTCAATTTCCAGAACATCAGTGGGCTCTCAGAACACGAAGCCCGGCCGCCCACCATTTCATCATCTTCAGGTGAGGGAATGAGAAAGCGCCTTGCCGAGAACCCCTGTAGACTGCATGCAGGTACGCTGGCCAGCAGCATTGGTATTGTAGTGAGGCAACTGCGCGCGCGGCATGACCCACCAATGCGCAGGAGGCTAGGTACCTAAGGTGCAGGAGACTGGCACAGGAGAGGGGAAACCGCTTCGCCGTCGGTGGAGGGCCAAAGGCCAAAGGAAAAACAGTGATAAAAAAAGAATCATGTCCCAAGCTCCGGGACAAAAAGAAAGCGTGCTGGCTTGAATTGCTTGACCACTGCCGACATGGTTTGAGCGAGGGAGAAAGAAAGATGAGGAAACGAGACGACGTTATTGACCAGAACCGCTATGTGACCTTGGTGACCAACCATTTTGATCGATCGTGTCGAAGGCCAGCAACATAGTTGCATTGGAACCCGTCTGCCACGAGGTGGTGCGTTTCATCTTCTTTTTATATGGGGAAGCGTTACAATCTGCGGACACAGGCCAGCGGAGCCCGTTGCCCGCTCTGCCCGCTCATCGTCCGTGAGGACGGCCTGTCCTGCCTTGTACCTTTACTTTCTCAACACTGCTCATGGTATTGGGCTCTGGGGCTGTTTGGGTGTGGGCGTGGAAACACGTTTCTCCTGTTTGCATGTAGTTTACCATACAAGACAGCTCATCTGCCGTGACCAACGCCATCTTGTTCCACTCATTCGATACTTTCGCTGGTAGTCTTCTAGCGGCTATGTTAGACGACGTACGATGAAGCAGATTCGGCATCTATATGAACCCCGTCTGTGGACCAGGCTCGGCAGATTATTTGTTCTTGGGACCTTGGGACGATGTTCGTCGTTCAATAAACCATCTACTCGGCTGCAGGTAAGGTGTTGAATCCAGAGAGGCTCAGCGAATATGCTTCCATCTATGGGAGGTTTTTACCTGACCTACCTACCTTACCTAGGTAGGTACCTTAGGTTCTTGAGGCACGCATTGCTGTCTCATGATGACTCAGCAAATCCCACAGGGGCCGTTGGTCATGACATTTCCTACAACAAGGTGTTCGTCGGTTCTGTCGAATCGAGAAGCACGATGCTTGGTATTCAAAGATCACGCTTCAAGTGGACCAGTACGTCGGGTCGAATAGGTACATGGTAGTTGCGCAGTCTCGAATGACTCGAAAATGTACAGGTCAGATTGCTATCACTGGAATGGGGCATCCTTGCATGATGGCGCTGTGCACACGCTTCGTGAGTATCTGTCAGTGCATATCCGGTTATCCCACATATTGAGCAAAACATTGCTGTGGGGTAGTAATGAGGTGCACTGCCGTGCCGAAAGCTGAACCGAAGCAGCCTAGCACGCTGCGCCTGCCCAGGTGAACCTGGTCGCCTCAACTGCGACCAAATTCGCGTCTGCCGCCTGAAGCTCAACGACACTCGGTCACAGCCGGTCTGAATTCGCCCCACGACAGACCCTCGCTCATCCGCTCAAAACCACTCTTTAGGAGGACGATAATGGCGCTGGCTACCTCAGCTCAGTCAGTACACCATAGATAGAAGCCACCGCGCATCGCCATGGGAGCCGCAACAGGCAACAACGCCCTTGCCGGATCCCCGAATCAGCACGCCCCGAAGCCATCCTCGACCTCAAACCAGCCGCGACAGCAACAGCGACGGCAGCAGTCCACACCGGATCACCACCAAGCCAACGGCGGCCTATCCACAAGTGCTGCGGATGTGACAATGGCGACGCGGGCTCCGCGTTCGAACGGCATTCATACTCATTTGGGCGGCCCGGAGCTGAGCAAGATGCAACGACCGAGATCACCCTTGACTCTCAATCAGCGATCTAATACCCACACTGGTCACGAGACGCCCGATGCGCGCCCGTCAAGTGCACCCGGAGATAATCAGAAGCAGGATGCGGGGCCTGGAGGCTTCGCGCACCATCGCAACCCTGGACAAGGCAGCAACGGACAGCCTAGGCGACAGCAGCCCAAACCGCTGCTCCTCCGTACAAGGAGCGAGTTTGGCGTTCGACCGAACGATTCTGATCAGTCAGATGAGGAAATACCCCAATGGGGCGCGAGGCATGGCTTCGACGAGCTCTACGAATCGCAGCAGTTCATGGACAAGCTGGCCAACGTAAGTTTGAACCTCTCTACATGCCTCTGACGGGCAGCCCTGCATCCTTATCAGAGCCTGAGAGCTCCTGCAAGCAAGTGCGATCATGACTTGCGCGTTCCGAGCGGCGCAAACGAAGCATGGCTGTCATGTTTCTATGGTAACGCAGGGTTCACCATGTCGTAGACCATGGCCTCTTTTTTGGATTTCGAACCACCTATACCCCGATGTCCGCACCGACGGCTATCATCAGCAAGTGACCAATCTATGGAGACCTGTGTCGAGAAGGACATATGCATACTGGGCCACGGGGGTTCCGCTGCGAGATGACGCATTTGCTAACATTTCCCTACAGAACTGGTACATGTACTGGACCGACAAGCGCCACGAGTCGACGGGCAAGCCGAAGGCCTCGTCTCATGAACTCCAGGACTGGCGCATGCGCGACCGGCTCAAAACAGTGTCAGCTGCGCTTGCTGTGTGTTTAAACATCTCTGTGGAACCGCCAGATCAACTCAGAACGACCCCCGGGGCCAAGTTAGAGGCATGGACGGACCCTTACCATCCAGCACCCCAAAAGGCTTTGGAAAACATAGGAAAACAACTACAGAGCCAGTACGAAACACTCGCGATCCGGACACGGTACAAGCAATATCTGGATCCATCGGTTGAGGAGACCAAAAAGTTCTGTGTGTCCTTACGAAGGAACGCCAAGGACGAGCGAGTTCTCCTCCACTACAACGGACACGGCGTACCCAAACCAACCGCGAGCGGAGAGATCTGGGTCTTCAATAAGAATTACACCCAGTACATCCCCGTCTCGTTGTATGATCTACAGCATTGGCTGCAGGCGCCGACCATTTTTGTTTGGGACTGCTCTGAAGCGGGCAATATTCTAAATAACTACCACCGCTTTGTTGAGAAGCACGAACAAGAAGAAGATGAGCAGGCTGCTCGGGACTCCAATTACGAGAAGACGGCTTTTCAGCCATACATTCACCTCGCCGCCTGCGGTGTCAAAGAAAACCTGCCTACCAATCCTCTCCTCCCTGCGGATCTCTTCACGGCTTGCCTTACAACACCGATTGAAATGGCGCTGTGGTTCTTTGTGCTGCAGAATCCGCTGAAGACCAACTGCACACCCGAGCAGGCAAAAAAGCTACCGGGTAGACTCCAAGAGCGTAGAACGCCTCTAGGGGAGCTGAACTGGATCTTCACAGCCATCACGGATACAATTGCATGGACAACTCTACCTCGACATCTTTTTAGGAAGTTTTTCCGGCAAGACCTCATGGTAGCAGCTCTGTTCAGGAATTTCCTGCTCGCGCAGAGAGTCATGTCCGTCTACGGCTGCCATCCCCAGTCATTCCCCGAGCTTCCGGATACCAAGCAGCACCCGCTCTGGGCGAGTTGGGATCTTGCTGTCGACATGGCGCTGGCGCAGCTTCCCATGCTACAAAAGAAAGAGAACGATGGTATCGACTACGAGTATCAAAACTCGACATTTTTCACAGAGCAGTTGACGGCCTTCGAGGTTTACCTCGCAAGAGGTGACGCAATGTCACAGAAGCCCCCAGAGCAGCTCCCCGTTGTCCTGCAGGTCTTGCTTAGCCAGCAACACAGGGTTCGGGCGTTGATCCTTTTGGGCAGCTTTCTCGATCTTGGCCCTTGGTCAGTGCAGTTGGCCTTGAGCATCGGCATCTTCCCATACGTTCTGAAGCTGCTGCAGTCGGCTGCAGCCGAGCTAAAGCCTGTCATGGTCTTTATTTGGACCAGGATTCTCGCAGTCGACATCTCCTGCCAGCAGGATCTCATCAAGGATAACGGCTACAACTATTTTGCTGCTATTTTGAAGCCTACTGAAGCCCTTCCTGTCTCGAACAGCGACGAGCACAAGGCGATGTGCGCCTTCATTCTTGCTATGTTGTGCAGGGGCTACAAGCCTGGTCAACATGTCTGCAACCAGACAGATATTATGACATACTGTCTTGCCCACCTACAGCACCAGGACAACCCCCTACTTCGGCAATGGGCTTGTCTCTGCCTTAGCCAGCTGTGGAACGACCTCCCGGAGGCGAAGTGGCGCGGCATCAGAGAGAACGCCCCGAGTCAGCTCTCCGTTCTTACCAAAGACCGCTGTCCCGAGGTCAGGGCTGCGATGTTGCATGCCATGACCACATTCATCGGCATCATCGATCTAACGGACGAGGTTGCGCGTGTCGAAGAATCCATCGCCTGGACGCTACTGGACATGGCGAACGACGGAAGTCCAATGGTTCGCCGTGAGTTCCTTGTCTTCTTGTCTCACTTTATCCTTCGCTTCGAAAGCAAGTTCATTGTCGCTTCTGTAGAGCAGCTGCAAGAAGAAAAGGAATACCTTCTGTTTCCGCCAGAAATCGACGGTTTGGAGAACAAGATGGGTCTGCATTACACCAGGCAGGAGAACCGCAATGTTGATGGAACCATCAAGCCTTCAGCACATGGTTTTGCACACAACACCGTCTTTGCCGCTTGTTGGAAGCATGCTCTTATGCTAAACGTTGATCCTCACCCCGAGGTCCAGCGCGATGCTACCACCATTGTTGACTACATGCATAACGCGTTGCTCGCGTCACCTGTCGGTGAGCATGCTCAAGCGTTGATGGACGACATTCGAAGAAGGGCGAAGCGCGCCTCTGCCAGAAGCCAGCACGCTGCTAATAATAGGCATGGCGTTCTCGGTGCATCACCATCATCCACAAACGCTCCACTGCCGTCCCCAGGACTCCTACGTAGGACCGCGAGCTACCTGTTCACCGGCATGTTTGGAGCGAACGGAGCAATGGAGCCCGGGAGAACAATGAACCAAAGCAACCCCGTTCCTTCTTCGCCTGGTCTACCTCGGAGTGCCTCTCAAAAGTTCCGAGGACCTGAGCTGGCTTCCGCTCCTCCAGACCAGATTGATCAGACTAACTACTCCAAATATCACACAGCCAACGAGCCCGTATCCGGCGGCTACGAAGAGCGCAGCGTGGGGGAAATTTCGTCGCTCCCTCTTCGCAGCACCTTCCTAGATTGGTCTGTAGAATACTTCCGTGAGCCTCAGATGAAGCCGAGTGAGTCGGATGAGCCGGGAAGTACAGAGTACAACGAGCGCCTTTGGAGAAGGTCTCGCAATGAGACGATTCTCCAAGACACCCAGCCTCTGAAGCAGTATGCCGGCAGCCACAAGTGGGACAATCAGGTTCGACTTATCAACAATGGCGCCCAACCTGCCAAGATGACTTTCCATCAGTTCGAAGACCAGCTTGCGGTGGCAGATAACGGCAACACTGTGTATGTCTGGGATTGGAAGAAGCAGTCACGTCTCAGCAAGTTCTCCAACGGCAACCCCGAGGGCTCCAAGATCAGCGACATGAAGTTCATCAATGAGGACGATCAAGGTTTCCTTATGACAGGATCCTCTGATGGTGTCATCAGGGTGTACCGAAACTATGATTCAGACGAGCAGGTCGAACTGGCGTCGTCCTGGCGCGCCCTTACGCACATGGTACCAAGTACTGTAAACTCGGGCATGGTTTTTGACTGGCAACAGGCGACCGGCCACGTGCTGGTAGCTGGTGACGTTCGCGTCATTCGAGTGTGGTCGGCGGCCTCAGAGACGTGTGTCATGGACATACCCGCCAGATCCGGCTCGTGTGTCACCTCCCTGACATCTGATCAAATGACGGGCACCACACTTGTGGCCGGTTTTGGTGATGGCGCGGTACGCGTATTTGATACCCGTCTCAAGGTCCAAGAGTCGATGGTGAAGAAGTGGAAGGACGACACGGACAGGCAATGGATCAAGAGTGTCCACATGCAACGTGGAGGTCAGAGAGAGCTCATCAGCGCTAGCCGCAACGGCAAGGTAAAGCTATGGGACATACGCATGGACAAGCCCCTTCACACGTTCCAAACGACGAAGGACCCACGAGATACTGTGCGCACGGCCAGTACCCATGAGCATTTGCCCGTGTTTGCTGTGTAAGTCTTGAAGTTCACGATTTCTTCTGATTCCCTACTGACGTCGAGTCACAGAGGCACATCGGCCCGACGAGTTCAGGTCTTCAACTTTGATGGTCAGGAGCTATCTGAGATGGAGCCGTACTCCAGCTTCCTTCAACAGAATCGAGGCCTTCCCATCTCTGCTACAGCGTTCCATCCTCACAGACCCATTCTGGGAACTGCTGCTAGGGGCGATCATCATATCAATCTCTTTACTTGCGAGAATGCAGAGATGCTACAGCCTCGCTCCTACTAACCGAAAGGGGGGATATGCAGGAGATGGAGAAGAGCTGGGAATCCAAGGTTCAGTTATCGGCAGGCTTCCGCATCTGGGAGATGCGCGACTCTGTACGATCTGTACCACTTGGCTGTGATGTCATTTGCATGCTGCGGTTGGTATCGTTTGGCGTTTGGGGCACCTGAATGATGATCGCTTGTTTGGGGGGGAGCCGGCGTCTTGAGGGCATGTTTGTGCTGCCAGTAATAACGTGCGCATTTAATACAATTCTTTAAAACTACACCTCCTAGGTGAAATACGTGAGGCCTCATATTTACACGTTGTCCTAGATTTGATGACCTTACACCTTCCCACCTGCCTTCGTACCTAGCTTTAGATTGCAGTGAGGGTGAAGTGCAAGCTGATGGCGAGGTTTAACTCAAGCTCTTATCAGATAACAGCACAGATAACGATAGGGCTGGTGGCTCTGCGACCCACCACTGCCCGCGGGGTCGTTGACGTGAATCACCCCGCCATGGAATTTTGAATCATCGCCGAAGAAAGTCGAGTTATCGTCAACCCATTCATCATAAAACAGCACCAATCCGTCACAGTAGACTCAATCCGACATTCCCCATCCATAAGAAACAAAAGAACACGAGTGTCCGAGCTCTACTTTCACAACCATGGCTGACGCACCCGCCGCCGAGCCCGCGCAGGCCCCTCCTGCCAACGACCCCCCCGCCCTTGCCGGCGAGGAGGGCGGCGAGAAGCAGTCAAAGAAGGGTGCCAAGAAGGCTGAGGCCAAGGCGAAGAAGGAGGCCGAGAAGGCCCGCCGTGCTGCCGAGCGTGAGGCCGCTGAGGCCGCGCAGAAGGCCGCCGGCGGCGGTGCCAGTGGTGAGGATCTGGCCAAGGAGAACTACGGCGACGTGACGGCGACGACCAAGGTCGATGCGGAGCGCGTGCACCTGAAGGACATCACTGAGGAACACATTGGAAAGAGCGTCAAGGTGCGCGGCTGGATCCAGAACTCGCGCATGCAGGGCGCCAAGATGTGCTTCATCGAGCTGCGCGAGGAGCGCAACTGGGCCGTCCAGGGTGTTCTGGCCGCCAGCCCCGAGGGCAAGCCCGTTTCGCGACAGATGGTCAAGTGGATGGGCGGTCTCGCTCTCGAGTCTTTCATCCTGGTCGAGGCTGTCATCCAGAAGCCTCTTGACCCGGTCAAGAGCTGCAAGGTTAGCAACTTTGAGCTCCACATCACCAAGTGCTACATCCTCGCGCCTGGCCCCGAGGCTCTCGGCATGAGCCTTCCCGTTGCGAACCGTGCCGTCTCCAGCTTCGAGGACGAAGACCCCTCAGTGACGGCTGCTAAGGCCGAGGCAGAGAAATCGGTTGAGGCTGTCAAGCAAGGTGTAGAGAACGTCAGCCTCGACGCCACGCCGAGTGCCAGCATGGCGACGCACCTGAGCAACCCTGCCATGCACAAGCGCGCCCCCGTTCAGCAGGCCATCGCCGATGTGCGCATGGCCACGCGCAAGCTGTTTGCCGAGTACCTTGACACCCAAAACTTTGTGCAGTTCGAGCCTCCCTGCCTTATCGGAGCCGCTTCCGAGGGCGGTGCCAACGTCTTCTCTATGCCCTACTTTGAAAAGACGGCCTATCTGGCCCAGTCACCCCAATTCTACAAGCAAATTGAGATTGCTGGTGGTCGCAAGCGAGTTTACTGCATCGGACCGGTCTTCCGCGCGGAGGTAAGCTGTACGCCAATTTGTTATCCAAGACCATACTGATGTCTCTAGAACTCCAATACCCCCCGCCACATGACTGAGTTCACTGGCCTTGATCTGGAGATGGAGATCGAGGAGGACTACCACGAAGTCATGGAAATGCTCGAGAAGGTTCTCTTGCACATCTTCCGCGGCATCAAGGAGCGCTGCGCCGAGCAGATTGAGATCATCCGTGCCGTGTATCCCTCGGAGGACTTCCTTCTGCCCGCCCCCGGTGAGGGCGTCCTCCGTCTCACCTTCGCCGAGGGCCAAAAGCTCCTGCGCGAGGAGGGCCCCGAGGAATACCGCAACGTCTCTGACAATGAGGACATGTCGACGCCGCAGGAGAAGGCCCTCGGCGCCCTCATCCGCAAGAAGTACAACACCGACTTCTTTGTCCTCGACAAGTTCCCCGAATCGGCGCGCCCCTTCTACGCTCTCGAGGACCCCGCCAACCCCGCCGTCACCAACGCCTACGACTTCTTCATGCGTGGCCAGGAGATCCTCAGTGGTGGCCAGCGTATTCACATCCCCAGCGTCCTGGAGGCCAGGTTGAGAACGAAGGGTGTCGACCCCGAGTCGCAGGGCATTAAGGAGTATGTCGATGTCTTCCGCAGCGTTGGTGTCCCGCCGCACGGTGGAGGTGGTATTGGTCTCGACCGTGTCGTTGCGTGGTTCCTCAACCTGCCTTCGGTGCACCTGGCCAGCTACTACCCGCGCACACCTAAGCGCCTGCTGCCATAGAATGCCAATGAATGGGGCATTCAAAATGCTACAGCCCACTTTGTTGTAATGATCAGGAACAGAGCGAGATGAAAAATAGCAAATGTTGTCAGTTGATGAATGCTGGTACTGACTGTGCCGCGTGAGCTCGAAAGTGGAGGGTGGTCCCCTATGCACAACCACGAAACTGAGGACGACCATGTCTTTCAATTGCATACCCTTGTAGTAGTGAAGAAGCCCTAGGCTCGGCCATCAATCCAACACGCCTTTAAGCATCAACGGCTCATCACTGAACAAGTGGAGTGGTATTAGTCATCCAACCTGACTCACACCGAAGTATGTGAGCGGCGAAAACGGGACTCCACTCGCCTATATTCATACACGTGACCGGGGTTGCCGCCCACACAAAGCAAAGGCGCAACCCAGGCGAAAAATCGGAGGTGCCTCCCAAGATTGCGGAAAGGACGTCTATCCATCCACCCAACTCTCGACATCACCCCCCCATCGCCCAGTTACGCTCAGTCGACAGCAAAACTAACAAACCGCAAATATGGGCAAGGTACGTTCAGCCCGATGATACCAGCCGATGCCATGATGTGCTTTTGTGCCATCGTCGACGGCCGAAACCACCATGACAAGCGACACCATCGCTGACTGATTCGCGAATAGGTTCACGGATCCCTCGCCCGTGCCGGCAAGGTCAAGTCTCAGACGTACGTCTTTCCTCGATGAGCACATTGCTTCGATCACCCACACCTACTCCGTATCGACTTTGCCAACACGAGCGACACGGAGACGGATGCATCAGATGTAACACGCAAATGCAGAACAGCCGGACTAACATGGTTTCTTCTTCCTTTTCTAGCCCCAAGGTCGAGAAGCAGGAGAAGAAGAAGGTCCCCAAGGGCCGCGCGAAGAAGAGACTCACGTACACTCGCCGTTTCGTGAACGTCCAGCTCACTGGTGGCAAGCGCAAGGTACGCCCAGATGAACCCAACGCAGATGATTTCGGCAATTCCTCCGAGAACACGGCACGACGCCTGCGGTTCTTGTTTCTGGCTAACGCTCCAATCTGTAGATGAACCCCAACCCCGGTGCCGCTTAAACAGCCTCCCACCAACGCATCGATCACGGCTCGAGGAACGTCTTGGTAATGTCATGAAGACATGAGGGTTTCGCGCATCGACGACGGGAAAAGAGGGCGGGGGCTTGTTGGAAAACGATTCAACGCACGAAGCAGGTAGAGAGTGTGACTTCGGAACGGAAATCAACGGTCGCATGGGATGATTCTTTTTTCAACGCTCCGTAGAACGGGGGAGCCAAGGTGCGGATCAAAAGCGAGGTCACACATAACGTCGCCGCCGCGCTGGGAGCGTTTGGGTCTCGTGGCACCCACCACGGGCTTTCGGACCTCTCACAGGCAGCTCTCCGTCCAGCCTCAGAAGGGTTCGGCGTTGGGTTGTCGGCTTTCGGGCCGCTTTTTTGGGAGATAGGGATGAAATGATCTTTTCCCAATCCTGTTCGCTTGAGATGTGTCCAGTATCTATGTTGCAGTGCTCGGCGTTGACTGTAATATTTTGTGATGACACAAGCAATACCTCCCTAAAGCGCACGCAGCTCGAGGCAACGCTTTAGTGAACTGCTCTGCTCGGGGTGGTCATTATGTATGGCCCAAAAGACTTGGACTCATTCCTAGCTTAGGATCAGCTACAACGATGTTTGACATCCGATCAAAAGTTTGGTGAATTGGCATCGACGCCGAAGAGGGCGCAGCCGGCAAGACCACCAAATCAACAGTAGAGCCACGATCAATTGGATTCCAGAAGTTTGTCATATGAGCTTCATGTTGATGGGCAAAGGTATCTCGATGTATGTAGAACGTCCAATCGCATCTCTATCACGCCCGCAGAGGGCTGTTACAACGCCAAAATCCCGGGGAAAACATGCCAGCCGCCCGCTCAAAAGCAAAACCAGCGTCGTCCGGTGACCACTGTGACAAGCTCTCAGAAACACCAGGGGGGTCCAAACGCCAGCTGCCACGCACACGTCTTCCACCCACCGCTAAGGACCGCGTCGGCGGAGAGTCTGTGACAGAAGAAACCCGCCAACCGCATTACCTACTCTGTATGTCTTATTCCCAGTAATTTGGAGCCCGGCTCCCGTCCCATATCATCATATTAAGCAGAAATTGAAATCCTCATCGTTGTCGCGTAAAAACACTCCAAACTCTTCCTCGTCACAAGAACAAAGGCGAGAGCGAGTCCACAAGGCACGTAAAACGCTCAGAGACTCATCGTCAGCCATTCCCACTCTTGAGGTCCTGATGCGGGGCCTCCAGGGTTCATCATGGGGCCTTGGCCACTCGCGCCTGACATGGATAACATGCCACCGTGACCCATTAGCGGTCGTTGCGTCATGCCGAAACTACTGGCCATACCCAGCGAGCCAGCTGCGGACATCGTGTTCAGAGGACTAGCCGATGGAACTGACCGTGCAGCTTCGTTGGGAGAACCAGTTGAAGTCTCTGGGCTGTCGACGTCCATGCTGGCAAGTCCCTCGCTGCCCGTGCTCTTGCTGTGGCGACGTTGGCGTTTAGAGGAACCGGATGATGAAGCACCGTTGCGAGGCATCGACGCCGCACCGGGACCCGGAGTGTTCTTGGGGGGTGCTGCGGCGATAGGAATGACGCCCTTCCCGCCAACAGCACCCACGGAGGAACCAGCACTAAAAGTAGTAGGTGTGCTACCAGCCGTGTTGCCACCAGAAGCAGGCCCGCTCGCCGGGCTTTCACCCTCGTTATTCACGCTTCCCGCGCGAACCACGGCAGGTGGAGTCGTAACCTGCGAATTCCCTGGGATAGAAGATATAGCCAAAGTCGAATTCTTTCGCGAGACGGGGCCGGAAGCCGTGCTCTTTTTGGATCGCGTGCTGGTGCCACCCACGGGGAGGCTGGCACCAGACCCACGGTTTCTTTTCTTGATGACATCCGTCTTCAAGCTGAGTGGTCGTACAACGCCGTGAAGTTTCAAGAAAAGTCCGCAGGCGTTACAGAGTGGCTGTCCTTCAGGGTTGCGACGCCATAGAGGGGTCGTTTGAGTGAAACAATTGGTACATGTGGTCGGCGCGCTGCTGTCCCCGTTGCTTCCAGCTCCCTGCAAGTTGGTTGAGGATCCTTGCTTTGAACCAAGGGGTGATGAAGGTCGGCTTGGGGCAACAGACGAGAAGCCAGACCTCGTGCCAGGAGCCTCAGGAGGAGAATTGGGTGTTGATTGTGCCATGCGATCGAAAGGATTACCGTTGCGAGCGAGATGAGTGGCGGGGGTCGAGGCAATGCGCGGGACCTTTCCGCCGCGCCTGTCTAGTCCCCCCTGTTTAAAAGACTGCGAATGAGACCGTGAAATGTTACCGCCGTCCCAATCACCGCTTGTGTTGTCGACGTAGTCAGTGGTGGTGCCACCGATCGTGACTTGCTTGCGGGGCGGTCCGCCGGGGTATCGAGCAGCCTGAGTGCTGTACTGGCCAGGCAGGGATGGATCCCAGCCGAGCGAGTGGGTGTCATCCATTGCCGAAGGTGAAAAGTCACTGGGCATCGACAGGTTTCTGTCGGCAAATGCACCGCCATCCTCGTCATCAGAATCCGCACCGAACGAGAACATGTTCTCGTTCGGGATAGACACTCCGGGAGATCGGCCAGATTGATCTCCCTGGAAGACCTGTGTGGGGTCGATGTGCGCAAAGGAGTTGGGACCATTGGTGCTAAAGGCGCTCGGGGGATCAGGCCCGGCGGTAGAGACGGGGAACATGGAGCTGTTGTTGGGTGCGCCGTTGTACATGAATTGTGAGCCCATTTGGTTGCTCACACCTTGGGGCCCCCCAGATCGGAAGGACTGCTGGCCTTGGGTTCGCATATCCAAGGATCCAAAGTAAAAGCTATCATTGTCGGGGATGGGATGAGGAGTGGAAACGGCAGACGGATAAGCGGAGCCCGGAGGCGAGTAAAAGTCCGCCGCGTTGAGTGATGAAGAGGGCACAGATGAGCCACCATACATGTTGGAGAAGTGGTTGTGCGAGACCATGGGAGAGGTGGATGGTGAGAAGCTAAAGTTTTGCTGGAAAGGGCCAGCAGACGTGATGATGTTATCAGTATCCATGGATAGGCCATCGAGGTGGAAAGGATTGCCCTGTTGGTTAGGGCCCTGCGTCATTCCAGGTTGGCCTGCGGTGTCCAGAGAATATTCATGAAGCTCAGAATCGGCGCGAATATTAGTGCTAAGGCCGTCGACGTTGCTGTTGACGGCAGGCACCTGAGGAGAGAAGTTTGCGGGGCGCTTCCGTGTCTACGAACATTGTCAGCTCGCTTTCTGCGTACAACGAATACAAGGCGACGGAAACGGGGGTTCAGGAAGAAGCTGGAACAGCAAGTTGCCCGAGCCAGCTCCGGAATTCCACCACATTTCCGAACCTGACACATCGTAACAAAGAAAGAGGTCGAACACTCACGCGTCGGTCATCGATGCTTGTTTTACGTGTGTGCCGAGGGACATAATTGAACTCATCCTGGGCCCTCTGGTGATGGGGAGGGAAGGGCACAGACTGGGGGACAAACTGCTGGTGCGCAGCGGCGTCCTTGCGCGATTTGATATTGATGGCAGAGGTGAGCAAAGAATGCGGTTGACCTGGTGCGGCAGACCTAGACTCATGAGAGTGTCGAGGCGGCGGCGGGGGGGGTGGCTGGAGTTGTGGGGATGAGAAATCGACCGGCGTTGCCATATTCTCGGAGAAGATGAAGTCATCGAGGTTCATCGGCTCAGGGTTGTTCAAGTTCTGCTCAGATGTTTTCCGCAATTGGGCAATTCCACTCGGTGCGTTGCCGTGGCTTGAAACTGCGTTGTTCGCCGTCGCAGACTGGCGCACAACCCTGAGGAAGAAGAGGTGGTTAGCATTTTTTTTTCGAACCAGCACGACAGGGTGCCTGTCGAATGCGCACATCAGCGCGACTTCGACGCAGCATGTCGACATACCTGGATGCTTCCTCCTCCTGCCGCTTCTTCTTCATGTTCATAGCCATCATTCGCCAGGTCAGATTCTCCATTCGTTCTTGGTTTGGTAAGCTCTGCTTCGTCTTGCTGAAAAACTTCCACACCTGCGTCGCAAGAGGATCCTCCTGCTGGAGCAACTCGGGCGTGTCGCCGGAAGCCCCCATGACGGCGTCCTCGAAAGGAGGAAAGGCAGAGGATTGAAGAAGTTGGGTGTGCGAGGTCTGTTGGGGTCGCGCGCTGGAGACGGTGTCAAGGTTGAGGTCGAGGTCGAGATCGAGATCAAGGTCACCCAAATGCGACGTGAAGGCGGACGACGATGAGCCTGCGCCTTGTGCATGGGCGGTGGTGGTGCGGCCTTGTGTGTTGGGGTGGGCATGGGCGTGCCCGTGGCCCCCTCGACCACCATGAGCATGGGTGTGTAGGCCTTGGCCGTTGTCGGCGGTGGCAGGCATGTGAGCGGTAGGCTGATGGGGCCTCCTGGGAAACCGATAGTCGTGCTCTGTTGTTGTGGGATTCATTGAAGCGAAAGCGCTCGATTTTGCGATTGACATCGAGGACCTCGCAACCATGGTTCCAGTGTGTGCCAGTAGGATGGTGAGGAGGGAGAAAAAAGGACGGGAGAGGCAGTGTAGAGTTGAGCGAGAAAGCCAGTCTTCGACCCTGGGGGGGAAAGGTTCCGAGTAGGCTGGCGGGATTCACACAAAAAGGACTTTCCCCACGTCTGCTTGGTTTTGGTCACCTCTGAGTGGTTCTCAGTGGCTCCCGTGCCGGAAGAAACCTAGGCCAAGGCACTTCAGTGGCCGGTGGCACTGCTGACTCGGTGGGTGCAAGTGCCTGTATACTGCTGGACGTACGTTGAACGCTGGGATGTGGGGGACTTCGACTTGACTCGGGGTAGGCCTGTCGGTCTCATGCTGCCGACGTTTGGAAGACTGGCTGGATGCGACGCCTGGGATGTCGGAAAGTATTGCTGTAGCGAATTCTTCCTCGTCCAGGTGGTCTTCTCGAATTTGAAGGCTCTCTCTTTGTCTCCTTTTCTTCTCTCTCGCGGGACGAATGACGGACAGTCTAACAGATTGTGCTTTTTTTCGGTCTTTCCTGCCGGTTTAAACCTTCCAATCTTCACCTTCCCTTTCACCTGATGAAAGGCAGAGCAGAGTAGAGTGGCCTGGAATTGGGGGTGATGCGGTGATGCATTGCATGGAACCTCAGTAGCTAAAAAGGCCAAGGTGGGTAGGCAGGCAGGTAAGGGAAACGCGGGTACCCGGTGGTGGTCAGGGTGGGCTCCTGTGGACTGCTGCTGCAGTGTGGTGGATGCGCCCTGGTTCAGCAGCCGTCGGCGCAAGCCAGCGAAAGGGTGCGGCGCATCAGGCTGGTGGGCCAGCAATGACCGAACAAGACAGGGTGCCCGTTGGCTCGTGAATGGGGCCTGGACGAGGGCTTTTGGGGGAGGGGGGAATCCCTTCTGAACCCCTGTCATCGACGACGTTCGCGGAGCAAGCAGCTCGACTGTGGATTCGACCTAGTTGTGCCTCCCGACTGGCAGAGAGCTCGCGAGGTGGTGGTGCATGGTGCGTGGTGGAGGGCGAAGGGTGGAGGGGTGAGTGGATCTGCAGCGAGATTATTTTGGCAGTGGGGGTCTTGACGGCCTGTTTATGACGATTGATGGTGGTGCGTGGGTGAAAGGAAGCCTTATGGAGCTGACGGTGAGTACCTCGAGCGTCCGGATCATCGTACAGTAGGCTCTGGCCTCACGCCTGCCTCTTTGCAAGTCTGAGCTCGTGTTGCAGACAGTCTGCCGTGGACTGGGACCGTGTCTCATGAAGGCAAACGGTCGTCTGCATTCGGGTAATGGTCTCCTCTTCCAACGTGCCTCCTAACTTCGGTTCTGATGACGCAAACCGGTCAGAAGACCGCTCCGTGGATGGTTCGGGGCGGCAAACCGGTCGCTCCATTGATCGCCAGGTCTTGTCATGAAGGTAGCCCGTCTTGGCCTGTCAGCCATGAGTCTTGTTCGACTTGCCGAGCCGCCAACCTGCCAAATTACCAACATGCCACAGCACCGCATGATGCGCAGCGACGGCTCCCAGAGATTTGTAAGGTCCATGACAATGCATTGCAGCACCTGAAGACAGGTCGGCATAAAAATTTGGTTGGCGTCTGCGCATGCGGCTTTCTCAGAGATCACTCTCCCGGCAAGCCAGAAGCACTGGCCTGGTCTGGTCTGGCCTGGTCTGGTGCAGGCCGCCTGTAGACTTCTGACATTGGATTTCGTGAGAACTGAGCTGAGAGGGCCTGTTTCTGTGCGAAGGTACGTACCTACCTACCCCATCCAGTGCGGCAGGTGCATCCCAGGAACCCCCACTCGGTCTCTCCTTCCCTGCAGGGATCCCTCGTGAGAATGAGATGGATGCCCTTGCCCATGTCTAGGCCCTTGTTCCTACTGCCCCTCCTTTGATGTCCCACTGTCCCGCGCCGCCCTTTCACCCCCAAACTACCACCTACCTACCACGTACGCTGCCTTCCTTGTCCCGCCTTGCCTTGCCAACCTCTCCTCCTCCGCCCGCGCCCCCCCTCTCCCGCCATTGCTTCTCCATTCTACCGATGCTCTCCATCTTCAGTTTGATTCCGTTGTCGCAGCATGGACTGGTCCATGCTGTCCCGCATTACCCCCCTCGTCGAACCCCCTCACACGCGCCCTCACACTCTTTCGACTGGTGGGATATGGGTGTATGTGGCTCCCATACGGATCAAATACCCTTGCACACTCGCCTGTCGCGCAGCAATAAGGCACTTCATCGGAGCCACCATCCCGACGGCGGCTAGCTCACGAGGAACAGACAGGGCCAAGCTTTTGGCGGCTTTGGCCCACCGACCGACTCCCGAACTCTCTCTCAGCCAGGTCGTTGTCGATGGGTGGGTGAATGGTCCTCCGCAACACGCTTCCAACACCAGAAAAGCCGTGGGTCCGGTCCACTCATCGTTCGAACCATTAACGCCTAAGACCACTTCTACTAAGATGGTATGCCTTCTTGCGCCCGCAGCCCAGGGACTATTCCTGCGCTGCCACAAGAGGCGAGTCAGCCGCGAACAATAAGGCAGCGTCCTCGATCCGGGCGCTCGGGTACAGCATGGCACGCTTACTACAACATGCACACATGGACTCTCCGTCCAGCCTCGTTCGTTTCGCCTCGCAGCCTGACGCTTTGACAGTGGAGGCTTTCCATTTCAAGACCCAATTCCACGAGCATAGGCCCGATCGATGTACATGGCCACGATTCCCTTTCCCTATCCTCCACTAAGCGAATGCCCCAATGCAGAATCCATCGCTTTGCCGCTCAGCCTCACGACGAAGCCGAATTCTTCTCGCTACGGGACGGCTTGTCCGTCCAACTTAGAATTTGCTTGGCAATCGAGCAAAATTCTCCTCACTCATCATTTCGACGTGACGAACCAAAGAAGCCTCCGAAAATCTTCTCCTACTCTGAGCACACCGCGCATCTCGAGACTCCGTTCGAACCCACGATGCCCCACTGGACCCTGATTAAACCTGTTCCCACGTCATGTTTCACACGTTGGGGAATTTGCGCCGAAACCCCCTTGTCAAATGACGCCGGCTGCCGCATGATAGGTGACGAAAATGCATGTGTCCTGAGCCGTTGCCAAGACCCCACGATAGCCGGGCTGGCAGCCGCGCTGTACTACGGACCACACTGAAAGCTACTACCTAGCCTACCTAGGTGCCCATAAGGCAGAAGCAGCCAGAGAGGACTCTAGAGGCTGCCGAGCTGCCGCCGCTACCTGTTCACTGTGGGTCCCCAAGTCTTCAGAACCATGGTCAGGTTACTTGGGTAAACACCGAAGCCTCGGGCGAAGGGGTATCTTGCCCGAACCACTCGTCTTCTGGCCTGAAAGCCCTAACCATGTCCCTTGCCTGTGTCACGATGCCGCGAGGCACTGCACTCGCAGCGGTGTTCACCCATTACGGAGCTGCTTCCATAGCGCGGGCTGCGATCCAGCCATGTCGTCATTCCGTTGCCCAACGCATCGTGCCTGGGGCACGCTTCTTCGCGAATCTGACACCCACGTTGCCATCTCGTAATCAGTTCGAGGCAGTACGTCAAATTTTCAGGGTCCTACACGCTATGTCCATAGCTAATCTCAAAACTTTACGCAACACAAACGAAGGTCCCCATGAACACATGCGACGTATTCCCCTATTAGGATAATCGACAATGGCGAGGAAAGTGACAAAACGATGCTTGTGGCAGGCCCCACGTTCGAACTTCACATGCCAAATGGTGAACGCTGTCTTCGAGAAGCTCCAAAAGAACGTCGCACTTCCCACATGGTGGTCCCATCAACATCAAAACTGCACTGTAGTCAACGTATCGAGAAATCGCTCAGCTGGAAGTTGCATGTAGACTGCCTCGCCCTTCGCGGCAAGGGAGTCGCACACTCCGGTATCGCTACATTGTCAATGTTCGACCGAGCAAAGGCCGGCCTACCTGAAAGCGCTGTATTGAGACGTCTAGACCGTCGCGCGTTGTCGGGTGGCCTGGGTCGTGCCTAATTTTCCCGATGAGACCCATCGTTAACCCCTCCAAAGGCGCTAGGTCTACCCACAACGTCGCAGGGGCACTGATAACCAACGATTGCTGTTCATGCGAAAATTAACAGCAGGCAAAGCATGCGTACCACGATTGTGTCACAGTACTTTCAATGAGCAGTGAACCTGTACATGGCGCCCGGATTTGCACATTTCCTTCCGCCTCTTCGGTGTTGACAAGACGCTAGCTCTGCGTCACCTACATGTTAGTTCGGGTTCCGGGCCGTTCCTGAAGCCTGGGCCCTCGATGTCGCTGCGTCTTTTTGGCTTTGCTTTTTGAGGTTGCTTGGGCCGACCTCAGCGAAAGTTGCACGAGCTCTCAGGAGGTTGGTGAGATGCCAGCCTCCAGCTACTCTCTGGCCACCAAGACGGTCCAGACGCTCCTCAATCGAACCGAGCCAGTCAGATGGCCTCAATAAGCTCGCATGCAAAGGCACTTCTGCTTATCAGGGGTTGTTCGTATCCTTTGTTGCGGCCTCGATTGGGGACCAGGTGCGCACCATCCGTGTCGATCCGAGACCACTTGTGGCATCCTTTTCGTGTTCTCGTCCGCGAGTGGCTCACAGCGCGGGCTGGCCGGCGTGGGGGTTCAATACCACCCTAGCAGAAGCCATCATCAGGTCATGCGACACTCAGCCCGCCTTGGGCCAGCAAGTCTCCTGTCTTCATTTCTTTCCTTGCTCGAGTGCCATGCTGTGCGCATACCATCGGGACGAACCTGGGGTGGGAGGTGTTTCGTGAGTGCCATGTTGTGCCACCATCGAAGTCAGCGAGCATATCGTAAATGTTGCTCAGGTCGAGGTCGAGGTCAAGGCGAGGCCAGGCGAGGTTGAGATCGACCAGGAAAATCTGCAAAGTTGCTTAGACGTCATGTCTACCATTGCTTGATCATGGTGATCCAGAATACGATCATTGCGGCCCGGCATTATTGTGGGAGCATGCGCATTCTTATAGTTGGACGCCCAAGCCCAAGCTCCCGCGCACTCCAGGTCACGTCAAACCAGACAAACTTGCCTCACACATCTGTCTTATCGTTGACGCAAGGGTCGCAAACAAATCATGTTGGTTGCTACCTCCTCGAAAAGGGCAGCTGGGCACATGCGATGGTGGATCCGCCAATGAACAGGTTCGATGCTGTCTTTTTGGTGAATTCGCAAAAGGACCCTGCGTTGACGATCACCTTATCTAGGAATGAACATCTCCGGCCTATCTGTGTTCTCCTTCTATATCTCACCGCATAATGAACCTCAATCAACGCTCTGAACGCTCTCTGCGTGTTGCTTGTCAATGCCAACCCCCATGTATCATTAAGCCTTGTGGCTGATCAGATGCTGGTTTCCCGGCGCCTTGGTCTCGGCAGCGGCGCGCGTGATGCTGCACGGCTACTCGATACACATGCATGTCGCTTGTGGGATCGTGACCCGGAACTGCACCCGTTGACGCAGGCTAATCTCATTTATTCCTGGTGGCCGTGCTACGTCTACTCATATCTGGAGAAACCCCGCATCTCCGGTTTGGGGTCGGAAGGTTGGGAATGGATCTACAGGAAAACGGCTGGCGTCCTGGTTGAGACTTGGCTACTCTCACGTCAGAGTGCCTAGTAAGACGACTTCACTAATCTGTGTCATTCACGATTCATGCCTACCACTGCCCGCCGGTGTACCTAGCGAGAGGCTAGATTACGCTGGGATGATCATGTCAACAACTCAGGCGTTGTCAGTCGATCGAACCATGCCGCAACCGCAATCATGAAAACCAAAATGCTGATAAAAATACGGCAGGAGATGCAGCAGTCAAAGAATTCACCAGCTATATACTCCGGTTGCATATTGCATGGTTATTGTCTGGATATCTCCAGCCCTGACAGAACTCGCGCTCACATAATCTCGATACGAAGGAACAACATCACAGGATCCAGTTAGGCTTTTACGGCCGCATTGGTAAACACCTATAGTTGAAAATGACCAGCAGATGAATCTGGAAGTAGTTTCCATGGAGGCTGGCCGGCAAATGAGCCGCATCAACGCGTGGGCAGTTGCCATGACGCCTCTGAGCAGTCAGCTTGTCGAAAGTCGGTGTCTGAAGTTACTTAGGGACGGAGAATGCCGGTGTATAGAGTATTCAACTTCTAACTAAAAATACAAATCTTTCGGGAAGATCCTTTATCAACCTTGGTGGGTAGGTACTGAGGCTAGTCTTGGATTCTACTCAGCACCTCTTACTGTCTTGTCGAGGAAAACCGAGCCTCCACCCGGTTCGTCCATGACCTAGGCATATTGGTATTGGTATATACGACTCTGCTGTAGTTGAGTTGCATCTCTTCACAATCTCTTGCGGAAGACTCTTACACTGGGGGGAGTTGTTGTACGAGAGTAGGCCGACATACAAAGCCATGTGTCACAGCAAAGCTCGTTCATTTACCACACCCAAAGTCACAAAACAATCCATAATTCCACGATCATAATATAACCTTGCCATGCTGTAACGACCGCATGTAAAACTCAACACCAGAAGATACGTCCCCTTCAATCAGCAGTCCATCTTCGACAAGCAAACCTGTACACCAAAAGAAATACGCAGTTGTGCAACATGTACCATGACCATGGACCTTCTCACAGGAGGCCAACTCCAACAACGACAGCCGCAAGGCAAGCGGCGGCAGCCTTGACGCCTCTGAGGTCATCACCGCCGGCGGCCGCGCTGTTATTGTCGTCGGCGTTGCTGTCGTTGCCGTCGGTCCCTGTCGCCGCAGGCACGCCAAAGGTCGTTCGGACGGTTTCGTCTCCACTGACGGCTTCAGCAACAACAATGGTCGACAGAGCAGGACTGCCGCTCGCCGAGCCTCCCCCCGTCACCGTTACAGTCACCGTGTCGGTTTCATACCTCCAGCCCGGGCCCCGGTTCCCCCAACCATCGCCATCGCCATCACCCCAGGGACCCCAGCCCCAGCCGTTGCCGTTCCAAGGGCACCCCGTCACCGTCACGACCGTCGCCGTGGGGGTTGCCCAGTCCCACCACTCGGAGTCGTACGAGTATGTGTAGGTGCCCGTGGTCGAGCAGGTGGACCAGCGCGAGCATGCGGATGCGGAGCGTGAGGTGTAGCTGCTGTAGGCGGCAGCATCGGTGGTGCAGGCGGAGGCGAGACACGATGCCAGACCTGTGGCCTCGGTGCAGATGGCTGCTGGCGTGGGAACCGCAGATTGCCAGTGTGACGAGAGACAGGACGACTATACGAACCCACTAGTCAGCATTGAGGGGGAGGAGCAGGGTCGGATACAGGAGGAGGGAAAATAAGCGTACGGCGCATTGAGGTCCTGGGCCCTTCCATCCATCTCCCCATCCCCAATTCCAACCGTCCTTGTCGTCGTCGTTATCCCAGGGCCAGGGCGAATCAGGAGAAGCACGAATACCCGTGGCGGCGGAAGCCAGCACGGCGGACAGGAGGACTGCTCTCATGTTGGCAAACTTGGTTCTCGCCCGTTCCCGTCAGTGGTTATTGATGTAGAATAAACAGGGGCCGTTAGTGTGGTTGCAGGAGCGGCTCGTTCAATCCCAATGAGTTGCTAATTGTCGTGATATGCTGGTGACAACTAACGACAAGCAAACAGCATGCATCGCCAGCCTCTTATACCACTGACCACAGAAGACATCATGTCGTCACTGCCTCAACCACCTCGCCCGCCACGTCGGCCGGCGGCTCCAAAACCGTGGAACCGAAACCGAGTGACGCATAAGCTAGGCCACCCCGCCGCCTCCGCCGCCGCAGTAAGCACACAAGAACGAGCATCGCGAAAGCGAGGAGGGGGCAAAACCCAACACGCTGAAACAACACAGCAGCCAAACATCACACGCCCTCTCTTCCTCCGCCTCTCGCCAGGCTCGGCCGACTTGGCAACGGGGGTGGGGGAAGGGGAGACACTCGCTGGGTTCGCCCTCCTCCTTCGGCGTCCCCCCCGACATTTCTGCCACGCGTCCTGCCCTGCTCTGCCACCAACCCCATGCCATGTGTTGCCCTTGCGCAGGCTTTCCCTTCCCAGAGAATCGTCAGGCCGAGCCAATCGGTGCGGCGTCCCCTCCCCGCAACAGAAGAGACGCGGCCCCATCCGGGCGGTCCGGGCCAAAGGTGGGGAAACCCCGAAGCGTGAACCCCCGGATGACACGACGCCCTCTCTTCGACCAACCAACCCGAGCTACGGCCTTTGTGGCTTTGATCTTCCCTTTCCTTCTTCCCCCCTTTGCGCTCTGGCGAGACGAGACCGACCGAGATCGTCGGGCGTGCAAGATGCTGGGAGGGGAGATGGTGCTGACGCACTCAACGAGCTGTGCCGACGTTGCGCTGACGGCGACGCGCGTGCGACTCCGAGATGTCGGGAGGGATGACGTTTGGCGCGTAGGCACTCGGATTTGGAGGGAGGCGATCGACCGGCGAGGCAGTGAAATGTGCCTTGTCGAGGGCGGAACGTTGGTCTCCTTGGTGGTAATCATCATCGCCTGGCGCGTCAGTGCCGGCTGCTGTTCGCCCACACACGACCTGTACCGAACGAAAGATCATAATGTGCTTCATTTCTCCTCGCCTGTCTCTGATGTCTACTTCATACATGTATGAGGCTACCAACTCAATGCTACCGCCGTCCTACCATACGCCTCTTTTACTCATTATTTCCATGGGACGCAGCCTGGTATAGCAAGCCAGTCTCGATCATCGCTCACAGGTCGCATCGCGTGACCTCCCCAAGAATCCACAAACAGAAAAAAGACTGACAAATAAAAATGTCGGAAGTAGTGGTTGAAAAGGGGGCGGAATAGGCCGACCAGGCTGCCACCGTGAGCCTGGCTTGGGCCAAGAAACGAATCCACAGTACACATCGTCGCAATTCGACTCAGCCGCCCCACCGCCCTGTCGAAGGGCCTTCAACCTCCTTGCTCCAAAGATCAATCGTCGTGCAGCTTGTCATGATCCCAATCGGGCCTCACGCGAGCCTCTTTGTGACCCGTTCGCGGCCAGTACGCTAAAGAAATGTCCGGCGGGCAAAGTAGCGCGCCTCTGTCCTGTGCAAGAGAGGATGGCTCTACAGCATCGTCCCGAATGTGTTGTCTTCGCGGAAAGGGTTGGCCTTGCGCGAGCTGCTCTCTTCTGTCTGCGGCTTGCGGTGGCGGAACGTGAAGCCGACAAAGAGACCCTTGCCCATCTCTTCGCCACGCTCAGCCATGTTCTCCAGGGCTGTCTGCTTGTCGTGCACCTCCTTGTACTTGGCCATGTCTGCCTCGTTGGTGAAGTCATCAAAGTAGCCTGCATCCGTCTCCGAGTCCAGCTCGGGGACGAAAGGCGCTTTGGTCTGGCGGAGCACCTCCCAGTCGACCTCGGCGAAGTACTGGTGCGCGTAGATTTCCTGGATGTTGGAGAATCGCCTTGACCTCGAGTTGATACACCTATCGCCATGTTTAGCCACCTTCATCGTGTCAGATGCCGTGTTTGATCAAAACTTACGTGGTGATGAAGTTCCAAGTCCTGTTGCTGAGGAAATAGTTGGGGTCCTCCCAAACAGGCCGCTTCAGAACCTCCTTCCAGTGTTTCAAATTCCTCCACGTCTCGTCGGCACTGGAGCCAGCAAAGGGTGGGAAGCCAGTCAGAGCCTCGAAGAGCATGCAGCCCAAGCTCCAGTAGTCAACCGTGAAGTCGTATTCTTCACCACGGAGAACCTCTGGTGCCATGTAATCGGGCGAACCGACGATAGATTTGGCGTAGTTGACATCATTCTCTCTCATCATTTGGTAGCCCTCCCGTCTCTCGGCCACCGTTCGTTGCTCCATCGGCTTGCCGAACGGTACGGACGTCTCAGACGCCTTCTCGAGACGGATGCGCATCGACTCAATCTTGGCCGGAGCCAGCATGCCTGCAGCAAGGCCAAAGTCAGTCAGCTTGACGTGGCCCGTGGAATCGACGAGAAAGTTCTCGGGTTTCAGATCACGGTGGATGTAGCCCAGTTGGTGGAGGGCATCAACGGAGCAGAACATCTCTGCAATGTAGAATCGCGCGTGTCGGTTGCTCAACACGCCAGTGTTGTTCAGCAGAGTGCGGAAGTCTCCACCGGGGACGTATTCCATGGCAAGATAGATACTCTTGTCATCCTGGAAGGAGTACAAGAGCCGAACGAGCCACTCGCTCTTCGCATTTGTCAGAATGTCGCGCTCGGTCAGAACATGGCGAACCTCATCCAGC
Organism: Verticillium nonalfalfae; assembly: GCF_003724135.2. NCBI lineage: Eukaryota > Fungi > Ascomycota > Sordariomycetes > Glomerellales > Plectosphaerellaceae > Verticillium > Verticillium nonalfalfae. The sequence goes on from NW_021167278.1 coordinate 69,219, forward strand.
TTGAACAGCAGCTTCTTGCTCATGACCTTCAGGGCGCAGACTTCACGTGTGTCCTTCTTCTGCGCTAGGAACACCTGGCCGTAACCACCCTGTCCGACTTGAGTGAGGATCTGGAAATCGCCATGGCGAAGACGGACACGACGCTTTCGAAGGTTGGCCCTCTCACGACCTGCGTATTTCTGCCACATCTGGCCGTATGTGGCCTCATCCGTTTGCTCAGGAGAAAATTCCGACTTGAAAGCGGTGAGTCGACTTTGGCGGGAGCCGACGTAGGTAAGGAGATCGAAGTAGTAGTCGAGGAAGTCTGGGCGGAATCATCTCGGTCAGTTCCCCGTGTGCTCGTTGACATACGGCCTGGACATGGCGGGTATACATACATAGCTGGGTCACATTTACCAACCTCCGAACGTTGGGGCGCTGGAGAATCTCAAGCTCCTCTGGCGTGAGCGCCCGTGATGTGTTGAACTTTTTGGCCGGTGTCGAAGGTCTGTCCCGGGTCTGAAAGCGATCATGCCTTGGGAGAGGCGTCTGGCCCTGTGCAGGAGAGTCGTAGCCGCCACCGAGACGTCCCGAGGGAGGCGCATTCTCTTGGCCATGCTGCTTCTTCAAGGGACTGCCAGTGGACACGGCGGATCGGTGGAGGATGCTATCGTCAACGTTGGGACTAGCCTCATCCAGTGGATTGGGTCGGTTCTTGCCGGGCGACTGCGGGGTTGTGATGACGCTCTGTGGTCGGCCGAGCTTGACTGGGCTCTCGAGGGCGGGCAGAGCATTGAGTTTCATTGCGTTTTCAAAAGCTTCTGGTAGCTCATGGGCGCCGGGGGGAAGCGTCCTCTTGCTGGGGCTGCCCTGCGGGGTGCTGACGGGGTTGACGAAGTTGCTCGAGTTGTCCCCAGTGGGCGTGGTTGGGCGCTCACTGCCCAGCTTCTCTTTGCTCCCGCCGGGGAAGAAGTTAGACATGAAGCTCGCCATTGTTGCGATCGATACCCTGGCGATAGATTCGAAGGGGAGGGATCAACAAGCCAAGCAGCTGCGGATGCAGGGGTTGTGAGTACTGATATCGAGAACAGTCGAAGCAGGATGGCTGGCGGAGAGCCCAAATGTGGAAGGAGCAGTGAAGGAAGTCCTGATAGACAAGTACCAGACTCGAGGTTAAGGAAGACGAAAATGTTGTTCTGCACAGGGCAGAGTCAGAGACAGGGAGAGGGAGGGGTGGTGGTGGAATTTGGTGTGGGCAGCAACGGAATGCATTCAAGGGAAAGCACTGATTCAATCGAGGTGGGAGGGGGTTGCAGTAGCGGCAATGACAACACCAGCAGCAGCGGCAGTAGCGACATCAGGGCCCAATCTGTAAGGCGATCGATGGCGGCGGTGGTGCCGTTCCTGTGGTACCTACCTAGGTACGTTATGCGGAATGGAAACGTGCTATTGGGTGGGGCCAGGGATCTGTCAACAGAGGTTGCAGCAGCAACAACCATCCCCTGTTTGAGCCTACCATCACGTGAAATCGGATAAGGTGACATCAGCCTTCGCGATAAGGATTTGGAGACTCACAGCCGTGGGCCTCGAGCAACTAGCAACAAGCAGCAAGCAACGCATTTATCAATCGAGTTCCGTCACTTGATACCCTCGAACAACACCAAGGCTCTTGAATACTCGACCGGTCGAGCTGAAGATCCAAACCCGCTGTTCCACGCCGATAGAATGGCGAAAGAGCGGAACTTCAATCCAGTCCAGGCCCAGCGCAAGGCCGACAAGGCCAAGGCCATCAAGAAAGGTGTGATTATGTCCCCCCAACGACAACGAACGAACCTTGAAAGCTGACACGTCACAGGAAAGTCAGAGGTCCAGAACCGTCGGAACGAAAAACTTGCGCGCCGCAACCCCGATCGCATCCAGAAACAGATTGATGATCTCAAAGCCATCACCACCAATGGCGCCAAACTATCTCGCCACGAGGAGCAGGTCCTCGAAGGCCTCGAAAAGGAACTTTGCGCAGTGAAGAAGGCGCGAGAAGCCATGGGAGACGCTGCTCCCTCTTTCGGTCGAGGTTTTTCAGGACGCGATCACACAGGTCCGGGAGGCGGCGTTCTGGGCAAGAGGCGGCGTGGCACGGAAGCTGCTTCAAGTGACGAGGACGACGACGATGTGCCAGAGGACGTCAAGCGTATCCCTATGCCGCGAGACACGCCGCCTCCGATTCCCAAGGATGTCATGGATGCCTGGTGGGCGCGGCGACGTGCGCGGCGGCAAGCAGATCGACAGGAGGACGAAGGGGCAGATTCACAACCACGGAAAGCAGGAAGACAAACAGCGCAAAACGAAGCCCCTGCCGTGGAAGCAAGAACCGTGTACGAAGCGAAACCGGTTGTTCGCAATCTCCAGAAGGAGGCCGTCTCGGCCTTCGTGCCCAGTGTTGTCAGAGCAAAACTGGACAAGAGCAAAGGGCGCGGTGGGCTGATGGAGCCAGAAGAAGCCAGCCAGCTGGAGAAAGAGGGCTACTTAAGACCTCGAATAGAGCAGGGTGACTCTGCATCGCACAAAGCAACTGTAGAAGAAGCAGCGGATGATGAGGGCTGACAAAAGGCAAGGGCAGGGGCTCCTACAAGAGTTGGCAATGTGACAGAACAGAACCTCACAATGTTATTCTAACATCCTGAATGGTATTCCATGATCCTCTTGAGGTTGAAACATTCCATGTCGATAAGATGTGAACGTGGGTCTTGTTGAGCGTCACCTAGAGGCTAGGTTGGAACCAGTCCACTAGACCCCTAGGCCTTGTCGATGAAGTTACTTACCTAGAGTGAAGAAGGTCATGGTATGTCAAGTGCCCGTGTCTGTCATGCAAAGCTCCGAAGCTGAAGCTGGAAGGAGGTGGAAACACGGCCTAAGAAATTGAAACCTTAATCACGTACACGATCAGTGTTATCAAAACCATGCGCTGTCGCGAGTTCTGCGTATCTTTTGGAAATTGGGAAACAGATCGGGCAATCTTCAGAGGGGCAGTTGGAAGTCTCCTATGTAGGACAACCGACCCACCAAAGACACGGAGCTGAACCCGTCTGAGCGTTCGTCGTGATTGGCCAGATCCACTTCATACTCCTGCTACTGTCACCCCAGGTTCCTCTTCTTCCATCCAACACACAATCCCCTCGCCGACTATTGGAGTACACGGCATCGATGACAGTTACGTCGTCATCGTTCCCTTTCCATGGCTTGCTACGATGTTACTATGGCCAAGGTCTCTACCTACACTGTTCCTGCGACCGTCTCGGTTGGCCGTGAACTCGAACTTGGGATCGCCACCGTTATACAACAGTCGCAACAGTCCTCGTTGACTTCCTCGTCAGTCTGATTGTTTGCCATCGATTATTTGATTCAGTTGTCTTGACTGCGGTCTCTAGCACCGCCGCGAGCTTTCGATTTCAACACCCTCCTCACAGTTTCCTCCAGCGATACCACCATGGCATCCAGTGGATGGCCCCCTCCCCAATCCACATGGTCCCGAAACCAGGCTCCGCAAATTCATTGACGAAGTTGGCCTCCCGGCCACCCGTCTGACGATGTTCTGCTTTCGATACCTTGGCCTTTTCAACAAATTGCAGCGCCACGATTTTCCGCTATGCTGGTGTATAGCGAAGCACTTTCAGCATGTTGCTAGCAATATTGCCCGACTTGTTAGTTGTCTACAGACAGTCAGCCGTGCTGCCGATCGAGTCTCATATCGATGTCTAATCTATCGAGGACGTCCGAACGTCAAGAATCCCCAGAAGACCTCGGCTGTGTGCCGGACACTTGGTCCGGGGGATATGCGCTTTGGTTCACGACTGCTCACATTCGACCATCTCGACGTCCGCCGAAACAGAATTTCGAGTACGACAGAAATTCCACAGACATGTTCTCGGGAAACTCCAGTTGTCAGACCAGAAATAACGCGTGCTTGACTATAAGCTGCGGTACCTTTGGCGTCTCTGTGCAACGTCCGGCATCCTAAACACAACTTCCGCAATGCCCTCATGGCATGATCGACAAGACAAATCAGGCATGTCTACACTGTCTTGCGTTGCCAGAGGAGACCCGAGCTTAGCTAGCACCTACCCCTCCATGTTTACCGTCGACTACTAAAACCCGACGGGCAGCGAACCGACAGCGAAGACGACAACAGGTCCAAACCTGGGCTCCACAGTATCGTTGGGAAAATGTCACCAGAACAGCGCCTTCTTGGGAAGTCCCTTCCTCATTGAAACAAAGAGCAAGCATCGACACGACGAAGACCAGAACATGGAATTGGGAGCAACTCAGCAATGTTGTGGGCCGCTGGGTTGTGGATTGACTGGCAACAATTTGCCAAATACCCACTATGTGACCTGAGATAACTCATGAAACGGACAATTCTGTGGTATGTGGTATGTGGTTCCCGAACAGCATCATCTCAAGACGACGCATTCAATATTGAGGCAAAAGGCTAGAAAAATTGACTAACTCTTTGATAGGCTGTCTAGTTGGTATGTTGCCGTCGAACCCACCCACATCAGAATTGGCGAACCGGGCAGCAACCCGCCCCTTTGCCAACTGGCCGTGCCATCATGTTTGAGTCCAAGCCCCTCAATATGCTTCGGGGCTGGTCCCGCCACCGCGGCTCTTTTTTGAGAGCCACCCTGTGTGGGCCAGATACCCCGTCATCATGGCGACAGAGTGACGCACCGAACCTTGCCAGCTTCAGTCCCTCTCACTTCAGTCACGTGACATATGCAGCTCTCCAGCTGTTCGGATGGTTTTCTCCGATCCCCTGCGGAATCCAGACGCGGCGGTTTATACTGGGAGAAAGCCATGTACAGTCTCGAGCTGTCCTGTTCGCGCCTCCAGTTGAGGTAAAGCTGCGGCCCCACAGCTTGAAACGCTCTCATACGGAGAAAGTTTTTGTGTCAGGAAGCGCATCCTGCATCGCTGGTAACTGAGCCATGTCAGCTATAACACGTTTGGTGTTGCTGTATGTTGTTCAAAGCCCTTCTGACGATGTGCATGGGCTCTTTGCCCCTCATACTGGACCAGTCGATGCGGGGCCAGCACGCAGTCTCTTATTGGCCACCGATGGGACAAGAGCAGCGAGCCTGAGAAACAGCTTTGGACCACCCATCACCGCGCCCAAGCCCACGTCTCGTACCGGGCCAGTCGCTTCAACGAGGTCTGACTATAACGGAAAACACGGTCGAAATTCTCCGCAGGCGACCATGAAGCCTTACCGCGAGCTTCTGCCTGCTAATGCGAGCTTTGTGGACGATACCGACCTAGCAGAGGCGTCATCTACTTCCTCCATCTCGAGTAGCAAGAAGCGTGCTCCGCAGACCAAGGTGGCATGTTCTGCCTGCCGCCGCAAGCGAACGAAGTGCGATGGCCGTCGGCCTGTATGCTCGACCTGCGCCGCCACGGTTCGCCGGCCAGCTGAGGAATGTGAGTATGACGTCGACCCTGACCTTACTCGAACGGCTGCTCTCAAGAAGAAGAACAGCGACCTTCTTCGCCGTAGCCGTCTCTTGGAACAGCTCTTCCATCTACTGACTCTACGCACCGAAGATGAGTCAATCGCAATCATTCGCCGAATGCGTACGACCAATCTGGACGAGGATATTGAAAACCTGATCAGCTTCATCAAGAGCGGTGATCTGCTCATGATGTTTCACTCTGCAGAGTCCGGTTCCAAAGACGTCGAAGCTATCAACCCTGCCGCTGCTGGAGACGTGGACTCCGGCGCAGCGCGTACCTCGTCCGACGAAGCTACTGCACTGCTTGAGACTTTGTGAGCAGCTTACTCCGGCGCATTCGGCCCCGCGCTTCTATTCACTGACCAGGGCACCCTAGATTTGCCTGTATAGCAAAACTTGATCAGCACTCGCGAGCGTCTGTCCTCTTGAGGCTCAGATTACGTATCAATGAGCTCGACGCCGAGACTGGGCTAGACCAGTCAGCAACGAACGCACTGGAATCTCCATCTAGAGACACCACGCAGTCTTTGGTATCAGAAAACGAAACTGCAGTGCAACACATAGAGACAACTCCAGCGGCACCACGAAGGTAAAGGGCACCAACTATATCCGTTAAAACCGACAGTCCCGTGCCAGTCCGATGGGGCAACCCGGTGTCTCCCCCCTTTCGGAGGCATAGATATGCGTGCAAGACTAAATGCACGACGGGTGAAGACAATATCGACTGACCAATCATCATTCTTTGGCAACGTCCAACCATAAGTAACTCGGCACCGATAGAGAGCGAGAGGAGGAGCATGCGACAATACACTGGCATTGCATTGCAAGGTGTTATGTGAGGTTGCCGCAGGCAGGGTTCGCTGGGTTTGCCCCACGAGACAACGACTGAGAATGTCCGCCGAGGTCTCGAGTATAACGTCAGCCAGCTTCTCGGTCCATTGAGCGTGCAGCATCGAGTGTAACACTGCGGCTGGATCAGTTCTTTCTCGTGGGAGGGCAGGATTCAAGACATTAAGATGCGAATACGTCGGGAACCATCTGGACATAATTAGGGATATTCCAACGGGCTAGCAGCGCAGGGCATCTGCGCAGCTGGTCGACGATGACTACGCGGGCTGCCAACAACGATGGTTCTTTCAGTCAACGCATATTACACACAACAACAAGCACCCATGTGAGGCGAACGTAGTGTTGTCACCTGGCAGAACATCATGGATGGTAAACTGAGCGAGCAATCAGATAGCCGGAAGGTGAGAAATTCCGAACAAGGGCTTGAGGTTCAAGTAGCGTCATCAATAGCCCACGTCTTGATGGTTGGCGGAACAGTCCGATTGGACACGGTACGGCGTGATCGAGGTTCCGCAGGAGGAACTCTGAAGAGGGGCAACGCCATTATTACCCTGGTGATCCAGGCCATGCCGTCCGATAGCTTTCTAGTCAAATGCACCCCGGCCGGGGCGGATCGTTCTCCCCAGGCCTGGCCCAAGAGCATCGGATTTAGTGCCGGGTGAATTTGGAGAAGGAGGTGGTGAGGGGGAGGAGGTAGTAGGGGGTGGGAAAGCCGCTTAGCCATAGCGTTTGCCTGCCGGTAGACCCTCCTTACCCATGTCGGCCTGAAGCGTCCGCACCGCCGGTAGGTTCATCTATATATACCCATCGGTCGAAACGTGCGGTGCGACAATGGACCGGTCTGGTTGTCTGTCTGCTTGCTGCTCGGTGACAACTGAGGGCTTTTCGAGCGTCCAGATCAACAAATAAGCTTTGATTCACGGAGCAGAAAATCTGCCACTTTGGCCTTCCAACCCCTGGAACCGTCAAGAGGCGGAATGCGCATTCGACTGGAGGTCGCTGACGATGGCATCTCGGAGAATACGACGACGCAAACAACGGCGTATGGCAACATGACTGCTGTCCCTACCATAAGAGAAGAAGTGAGTAAAGAGACACCGTCATCGCCAAGCAGGGGACGTGCGGACTTGACGTCAGACCATTCTGTCACCGCCGACGAAGAAAGAGACATCATCAGGGACTCTGAGGGGCCAGACGAAGAGGGCTTCCCCGAGGGCGGTTTACATGCATGGCTTGTTGTACTGGGCTCTTGGTTGGCACTCTTTTCGAGTCTCGGGTTGATGAACAGTCTCGCCGTGTTCCACAATTACATCGGCACGCATCAGCTGGCGAGCTACTCGCACGGCACCGTCGGCTGGATCTTTTCCGTATACACCTGGCTCTGTTTCGGCGGTGGTCTCTTCATCGGGCCACTCTTCGACAAGTATGGGCCTCGCTGGTTGATTCTGTCTGGGACGGTATGTCTGGTGGTGGCCGTCATGCTGCTCAGTATTTGTACTGGTAGGTCTTTCTGGTCGTGTCATGACACCCGCCCCTCCTCCCCCCCCCCTTCTCACCCACCGCCGCCGCTTTCCAGTGCCCCTGTCGGCTTGGCATCGAGCCACTTCGGCTGCTGACTTACTTACTCGCGTAGACTACTGGCACTTCATGCTTGCCTTTGGCGTCCTGAACGGGCTTGGGGCGTCGCTCCTCTTTACACCTTCGATCGCGGCAGTTGGCCATTGGTTCAAGGAGCGGCGTGGGCTGGCGACGGGCGTGGCGTCGTCCGGGGGGTCAATCGGTGGGATCGTATTTCCGCTGGCGCTCAATGGGCTCTTAGACAGGCTGGGGTGGGCGTGGACGATCCGCATAATCGGCTTCATCTGCCTGGCGCTCTGCGGCACGGCAAACCTGCTGATCCGGTCGAGGTTGCGGCCGGCGCTCAACGCGACTGCGCGCCCCGACTTCCGCATACTGCGAGACACGGCGTTCGCACTGACGACGGCGGGAATATTCCTGCTGGAACTCGCGCTCTTCATTCCGATCACGTACATCTCCAGCTACATGGTGCACGAGGGTTTCAGGACCGACCAGGCGTACAAGATCCTGGCCATCCTCAACGCGGCAAGCGTCTTTGGTCGAGTGCTGGCGGGATGGTGGGGTGACGCGTTCGGGCCGTTCAATTCGAATATGCTCGCCGTCGTGCTCAGTATGGTCGCGTGCCTCGGAGTCTGGCTGCCGGCGGGCTCGACGCTCGGCGGCATCGTGGTGTTTGCAGTGCTCTTCGGCTTCGCCAGCGGCAACAACATCAGCATCAGCCCTGTGTGCATCGGGCGGCTGTGCATGACGCAGAACTACGGACGCTACTATGCGACGACGTATACGCTGGTGGCATTTGCGTGTCTCATTGGCATCCCCATTGGCGGGGAGATCATCACGGCGACGGACGGGGAGTACTGGGGGTTGAAAGTCTTTACGGGGGCCATATACTGCACGTCTCTGCTGGCGCTCTGGGCGGCTAAGGTGGTGTGCGTCGGGTGGCGGGTGCTGGCGGTCTTCTGAGTCGGGCGGTACTACGTTCGCCGTCAGGTACCAAGATGGAACATGATCTGACAATTGTACTTGTTGCTGGGGCTGCTGGTTCGTCTGTCCTACGTGTCGAGCGAGCCCTCTCGGACGTGCCCAAATGTCCGGCGCAGAATCTGTCCCGGGAAAGTGGGCCCCGGTGGAGCTGACGAACGGGGTCGAGCACGGTCCATGTCGGCCCGGGCTTTAAGGGAAAGAGCTCCCGTCCTCCGAGCCTGCCTCACTCACTCTCACCTCCCCCTGCACCTGCCTGCGCCCGCATATCAACCTCGACTGGCGCTTGATGCCGCCCCTGCCCTGAACGCACCCTCATATTGATCACGTGAGTTGAGAGCCCTGTTTCGTCTGGTCTTGTCTTGTCCTTGCATCTCGGTTCTTCTGCTTCGGCCTCTCCTCCATACATGCCGGCGGGGCCGAGGTCTGAAACCAGTCCCATGGCATTATTCCCGCACACGCACGACTTGCTATGCCTGCACAATGACATCTTGCCGTATAGGAGGGGTCCGAGAAATGCCTTCAATGGGATGGCACTCATTACAGCCTTGTGCTTCAAGCCACCTCTTCCTCTGTTTCGTGTCTACCTACATGCGCCCTTGCTAATGACAGCCTCAGACAAGATATACGACATACGGTCCAACAGCACTCACGCCAGTTTCCCCGGATCTCGAGCAGAGTCTCCACCATGTCGAACGACGCGCAAGTAGAGGATCACTACTTCTCTGCCAACCCGCCACCAAAGGCCCTTGCTAGACATGTGGCCCAGGCGAGCGCCTTTCTGGACCATCAAGTCGCCTCAGACCGCCCTGTTGTCCTCATCACCTCGGGCGGCACGACCGTGCCCCTAGAGCGCAACACGGTCCGCTTCATCGACAACTTCAGTGCCGGCACTCGCGGCGCCACCTCGGCCGAGTACTTCCTCGAGGCCGGGTACGGCGTCATTTTCCTGCATCGCGAATTCAGCCTCCAACCCTACAGCCGCCACTACTCACACGCCACGGACTGCTTCCTCGACTTCCTCCAGGAGAGCCCCGACGGCAGCGTTGTCGCCAACAGCGCCCACCAAGAGAAGATGCTCGCCGTCCTCCGCAAGTACAACACTGCGCGCGCCACCAACGCGTTGCTCGTCATCCCCTTTGTCACCATTACCGACTACCTTCACGAGCTGCGCGCCATCTCCCGGCTCATGCGCCCTCTGGGCCCCCGTGGCCTGCTCTACCTCGCCGCCGCCGCCTCTGACTTTTTCGTGCCGCCCGAGCGCATGGCCGAGCACAAGATTCAGTCCACGACGGCCACCGACGGTCTTCAAACCACAGACCCAGCCCTAGGTAATGTGCAGCAGAAAGCGCAGCCGCCGAAAAAGAAGACGGACGAGACAGACAACGAGGAGACGTTTGACAATTTCGACTCGTATCCCAAGGTGCCCCGCGCCAAGCGCCTCGTCATCGACCTTGACCCGGTCCCCAAGTTCCTCAAGAACCTCGTCGACGGCTGGGCCCCGGCCCAGATGATCGTCAGTTTCAAGCTCGAGACGGACCCCGCCATCCTCGTCCACAAGGCCCGCTACAGCCTCGACCGCTACCAGCACCATCTCGTCATCGGGAATCTGCTGTCGACGCGCAAGTGGGAGGTCGTCTTTGTGAGCCCCGGCCGTCCGGACCACTGGGTGCGCGTGCCGAGCGCCGCGCGCGAGGCCGCGAGCCACCGCCGCGATGCGGGCGTCGCGGCAGCAGGTCAGCTGGAGCCGACACAGACGCAGGCGCAGGGGGATGAGCATGTTGATGAGAAGCCCATGGACCCGGCGTGGCTGCCTGAGGGCGAGCCCGAGGTGGAGATTGAAAGCCTCATCATCCCGGCGGTCGAGGCGTTGCATCTGGAGCACATCAAGGCGAGCGCGGCCAAAAAATAGACATGGACGGCAGTGTGGGCTGTGAAAAGGTGATTCGTCAGACCATTGGCGTCACGGGTGGTATGGAAAAGGGACGGTCGGGCATTTGTGGGTGGCGGCGGTGGCCATGAGTATGGCACCAATGCAGCGAGGGACCTCTTGATGGGTTGGCCTTGGAGGTGGCCGTGTCGTGGACACTAGCCCGTCACAACAGGCTCGACACTGGAGTCCTGTTAGAGATTGTGGATGAATCAAAAGAAACACAAAGTTGATGCTCCATTCTGCCATTGATGAGGATTTTACTGCTGCACGACTTTACCGGTGCTTGAAAGGATACAAACATCAGACGGACGTGACAGTACCACGCAACGAAGAGTCCCGACGCTTTGACAAGTTTTGATACGCAGTTGATTCGTCATGGATGTGTACAATCGCCAACGATGCATGTCATTCCACAAGGAAAGGTCTATTTGCTATCCTCTCGCCGCGCTCCCCGATAGAGACGCAGCGCCTCTACGGCTTCATGTTCGTGGGCGCTAACCGCCAGGCCCGCATGGGTAAGGACTGCAGGTGCAGCACGCGGGGGCGGATGTACAGGACGAAGGTCAACAGGCCGAGGGCGACACAGATGACGTTGACAATGTAGTAGCCGTCCTGGACCATGGTGCAGGTGCCGCCGCCCTTGACGCAGCGCTCCTTGTCAGCCTGCAGCGAGCAGGAGAAGGGGCTCGTGACGACGGGGCCCTTGAGCGCATCGAGGTCCGGGGCGTTGCCCGGGTGGCAGGTCGCCACGGTGAAGTAGTCGACGAGGCGGAGGACGAAGAAGCGGGGGAACGTGCCGCCGAGGTTGCACACCCTGCAGACGAGTTAGCGTAAGGAACGGGAGATCAAGGCATGACGAGGCGGGGGATAGACGAGGCAGACGTACGTGGCCAGCAGGGTCATGTAGGTGCCGCCAATGGCGGGGTCTGAGACGCGTGCGTGGAAGGCCGAGACGGCGACAAACATGACCGTGTTGGTAAAGGTGGACCAGATGTGCTCGGCAATGACCACGAGCATGTACCAGCCCGTGACACCGCCGGCGGGGAAGATGGCGACGGTGATCTGGGCTAGCACCGCGGCAGCGAGACGTCCGACAAAGGCCCAGCACCAGAGGCGCATGGGCGTGTATCTCTGAGACCAGTTACCGGCGTAGTAGCCGAGGACAATCTCAAAGGGGAAGTCAATGAGGACCGTCAGGGCCATGTTCTCCTGCCCGAAGCCCTTGTCAATCAGCTTGAGGTTGGTGACGGCGTCGTTGGCCTGGAAGCCAATCTTGGCGATGAGGTGGACGACGATGATGGTCTGGATATTCTTCAGCTTGAGGACGCCCCACATGATCTGGTAGACGTCCCAGATGCCGTCCTCGTTGCGCGTCTTCTCCTCGCGCTTGAAGAGAGCGAGACCGATGGTGATGGCGAGGTAGGCCCAGCCCCAGAAGGTGAGGTAGCCGCTGAGAGACATGAGACCGGTGTCGAGGGGGGTGCTGCGGAAGTAGCGGTTGGCGAAGTCCTTGGAGTTGAAGGCGAGGAAGACGGTGTAGGACATGAAGTGGCCGGCCGTGAGGCCGACCGTCTGGGCGGTCGAGGCGTAGGAGACGTTGCCGGGCGTGAGCAGGGTCAGGGCCCAGCCGTCGACGGCGATGTCCTGGGTGGCGCACATGAGAACGAGAAAGAACCACCAGCCGGTGAAGGTCCAGACGGTGGGACCGCCGGGCTTGCCCGTCGTGGCCATCATGTTCTCGACGGTCGATCCGAGCCAGAGCATGCCAATGCCCGACAGCATCTGGATGGGCAGGATCCAGCTCTTCCTCCTGCCGAAGCTTGGGCTCCACACAGCGTCGACGATGGGGCTCCAGAAGAGCTTGAGGGAGTACGGGTACGAGGCGAGACTGAAGATGCCGATTTCGCTGTAGGACATGTGGTCCTTCATAAGGAAGGGGACAGAACCGCCGGCAAGACCCATGGGGATGCCCTGCAGGAAATACAGGAGGACCAGGAGCAGGAAGTTCTTCTGGTCCTGGATGGGGAGCTCGAAGAAGCCGTGGTTGTTCGCCGTGGGCGTCTTGGGGACGGGCTCGTCGAGGGTGAAGGTGTCGCGCGACATGAGGTTTGCCGTGACCGAGTCGGAGCCGGGCGTCGTGGCTTTGCGGCGGAATTCAACATTGTTCTGGTTCATGGTGGTGGTAGAGGCGGCGGCGGCGTGACCGTTGCCTTTGCCGTTGGAGGTGGCCGTCGTCGAGACGGAGAGCTCGGGTGGCCTTTTGTCTTTGGGCGATTTGTTTCGGCGGGTGCGGACGCTCATTTGATCTGTAGAAGCTCGCGTCCAGATACTGAGGCAGTGAGGTCGGAGAGCTCGAGGCTCGGCTTGGCAAGGGAGGGGTATGGCTTGTCGGTCTTGTCGCAAATGGGCTTTTTTGGGGGTCGAGCCAAGGTGAGGCGGCGTCTAGAAGGGACGTATAATTATCAGGACTGAAGCGTCTTGGAGCTGGAAGAGTTGCGCGGGAGGGTGGGAAGTTGGGGTCGGCGGTGGGATTTCTTCGGAGATCCTTCGCGGGGATGACTGGTGTGGTGGTGTTTGCTCGAGTAGGTAGCTCAACGCGGCCCGAGTGAGGGATGTCGTAGCGGAGGGTACAGCAAGATGATGGGAATGAACCAAAAGTGTGGAGCAACGCAGGATGGGACGGGAAGTTCGATAGTGCAGATCTCAAAGATGTTGTAAGATGGTGTCGCTCGTGACTGTTGGATGCCTTGGCGTGAGTCGCAACCGTGGCCTTTCAGGAACGGAGCGCCAGTGGCGAGGGCAAAGGAGTGAAAGGTCCCGTCCGGGCGCGCTAGGATACAAGACGGAATGAAAAAAAGGACGAGATGGGGAAATGGAGGAGTATCAGAACGTAGCGTCGACAGCCATGACAAGTAGATCCCGAGCAGCGAAATGATTCCAATACGCACGACGAGGAATGGGCGAAAGGTGGCGAGTCTCCTGGGCGGTGGATGGGAAAAGGAACGTAGAAGAAGCTTTTGAGCTGTGAAGTCGAGCAAAACGCTGCCCGCACTTGGCCAGACCAGGCACCTTCCTAGGTATAGGTACAGGCATGGGTAGCCACAGGTACAGGTACAGGTACAGGTACAGGTACAGGTACAGGTACAGGTACAGGTACAGGTACAGGTACAGGTACAGGTACAGGTACAGGTACAGGTACAGGTACAGGTGCAGTTACAGTACAGCGCTGCGGGCCAACGTGCGCCAATGCAGACCCCTGGAGCGATGCCCCTTTGGGCACGCCCTTTACCCTTTCCCGTCTATCGATAAGATGGAGGGGACATCGCGTCTCCGTCTTCTGGGGAAGGTCGACAAGCTTCACGCAGGCTTCGGTCCAAACATCCGAGACGACGCGTCGTCATTGTCCATCGCCATCCTCCCATCCTCCAGCTCCCCCTCTTCTTCCGCCATCCTTCGCCCACTTTGTCTTCTTCAGAGTCGTGTCATTCCTCATGGCCGCACCGTCCGAAGATGAGACCAGCACAGGTCTGGAGGCTGAAATCAACGTACTTCAAGAGCAAGGTAAGCTGCATGTCTTCATCACCCCTCCAATCACGCCATCAGCCCGACTGACGGACATCTCCTCCCAGTCGCGTCATTGAAGAAACAGGTCAAAACGCAAGCAACAAATCTGATCATCTCCGATACAATCCGTCAACTGCTTCAAGATGGCAGCGACAAGACCCCCTTCGTCCTGCGTGAGAAGCTGCTAGCGCGCTCCGATGCCCAAGCCGCCCACGACCAGCAATCGCTCTACCGTATGGGCGCCGCCGTGACGACCTTTAGGATGCGCGATCCGGACCCGAACGCCGTAGACAACGGCAAGGTGCTTGGTCTTCGCTTCGAGATCATGTCCAAAGCCCGTTTCCTGCGCCCCTACTACGTCCTCCTCCACCGTCCCTATCCCGACTCTCGACACCTGCGCGTCCACAGACACACCGTCCCGCCGTGCATCCCCCTGAATGGCCTCGCGGGGCGCCATCTTCCTGCCCCGAGCCCCGCCGACGCCGACGCCCCAACGACACAGGACCTGTCGCGCTTCGCCCGCACCCTGCGCCGCGAGATTGTCCGGTACCACAACCGCGCCGCCGTCATCGGCGATCTCGGCAGAGCTGCCGCCGCCCGTCTCGACCGCGCCTCGGTGACCCCCGAAGCCGATCGGAGCACGGCCCTCGTCGATGTCCGTGCCGCTGACGCCCAAGCGAAGCAGGCCGAGCTCGCCTGGGCCGACGGCCGCACCGGCCGCCTCGTCATGGATGACGACGGCCAGCTTGAGAAGCTGGTCGTGTTCCGCGACGAGACGCGCGACAGGGAGACGACGCGCGCTTTGAGGGGAGACAGCCGACGCGTCGAGGATATTGCAAAGCGCATGAATGAGGGGATCTACGAGCCGTCTTGATGAGGAAGAGGAACGAAAGAAAAGGACCGAAAGGAAATGCTGCTGCATTGATGCAACGCAGAAAATCACGTCACATGCGACGACGGTTAAGGCTGACTCGGCAACCACTACGCCTGAGACGGCGACAACGGCGGAGGAGAGCCCGCCCGCCTTCATGTTCGGAGCCATGACTCGGCTGAATGCGAAACATCGGACGACTCTGCGACGACAGCGTGTAGTAAATACAGGGCTTGCACTGCAATATCGGCCTCAAGACGGTAACCGGATGCCGAATGCTTGTCCAGCGCGCGCCCTTGCCGTTAGTGACCGGGTTCTTGCCGAGTTGGTGGGATGGTTCACTTCGGATTGCCCTCTGCGTAACCTGGCCAGCGGGTTTGGGACCAACGATCAAGCTCTGCATCCTAGCGCACCGCCATGAGAATCTCTTGTGGAAAGATGGATGGATGGCTTGAGCTTACACATGCAAGACAGACTGGCCAGGTGCTGTTCGTTGGCAATAGGGGGACCCCTTGTTGCATCAGGGCGTAGGACTAATTCAACACACACACACACATACACAACCTTTTATTTCCGATGGATCTATACATCCGGTGTTTGTCCCTTTCTATGCGGCGTGTCACCGCGGCCCAAATTGTGTCTCGGCACTGGAAGTTGGGCGTGAGCAAGACCAGGGGAAGTCGTGCTTCCCAGCTTGACGAAGAAAGCACGCGGATGAGTTCATCAGCTACGATAGGGGCCATCCCCAGTATACTCCCCTCTTAGCATGACAGGTTTAATTTCAAATCAGACACCTTGCGTAGGACACGAACTTTACCCTACGATCAACGCTCTCTAATCGCCGCGTCCGCGTGCCAATCGAGTCACGCCGTATCACGACAGAGCTAGGGCCGCGGGTCCGGCGGGGCCACCATCACGTTCGCACAAGGTGTCACGGAGCGAAACAAGACGGGGCAAAGCGTACAGGGTAACAGCCACATGCGTGTATTCATACAGATATGCCCAGAACGGGTTTCGTACCATTAAAATCCCATTTCCCTGTTGACGGGCACCAGCGTCGCTCTATCGCAGACCTGGGCTTTGTCTCGGGTGGCCATCTCATCTCATGTCGTCTCATCGCATGACTGTAGCGCGCGCCGCCTCACTGGCCCGGCGCTCAACGCATCGGCAGAATCTCACCGAAAATGTGAAGAAAAAAAAAGTGTTGCAGGGAGCGAAGGACTAGATAGCAGGTTTCCCTCGGCTTTTTGGAAGGAAGAAAAAGCGACAGTCCTAAAAATGACCTTGTTTCTTTACGAAGAAGATCAGAAGACTGCAAGCTATGCGACCCCGGTTTAAAGGAACGCGGCAGCAACGGCGGCTGCGAGCACGGCACCACCGACGCGGACGTTGGCAGCGGCAGCCGTGGGCACGGGCTCGAGACCCTCGGTGGCAGAGGGAATGGGGCGCGTGACGGTGCCAATGGACGTGGGAGGGGGAGCGGGCACGGGAATGGGCTCCGACTCGACAGGGGGCTCCTCGACCGGGGCACTAGGAACGGGAGGCTCCTCGTAGCCGGGCTGCGTCTCGACAGGGGGCTCCTCAACGGGAGGCTCAGGCTCGTGGACCGGCTGCGTCTCGACGGGAGGCTCAGGCTCGTGGACCGGCTGCGTCTCGACGGGAGGCTCGGGCGCCGGGACGGGATATGTCTCGACGGGAGGCTCAGGCTCGTGAACAGGCTGGGTCTCAACGGGGGGCTCGGGCGTGGGGACGGGGTGCGTCTCGACAGGGGGCTCAGGGTACGGCTGCTCAGGCTCCTCGGGCTTCTCGGGCGTGGGCTCGGGAGCGACGGGCACCGGGCAGATGGTGGTGGTCTGGGGGATGGTGACGGTGGTGTACTGGGTCTTGCCGCCGCCGCCGTAGCAGTCCTTGTCACCACAGTCGATGACGGTCGAGATGTGGGTGGCAGTGATGGTGCTGGTGGTCCACTTGTAGTCGTCCTCGTGGTGGTCCTTGCCGGGGTGGACCCAGTGCCAGTCATCATCGTCCTTCTTGTCGCAGTCGTCGATGACGACGTCGTGGTGAGGAGGGTGGTAGATGGGGAGATAGCCATCGGGGGGAGCGTAGCCGGGGCCAACCTCCTTGCCGCCATCATCCTTGGGGCCCTTGATGCCGTCAGGGAACTTCCACTCTCCGTGCCAGGTAGCCTGAGCGGTGGCGGCGAGGCCGGCGGCAGCGATAGTGGAGGAGAAACGCATCTTGATGTGTGTGTTTGTGTTTGGCGTTTGGGGTGGTTGTTGGTATTAGTGAGAGGTTAGGGATGAGGTTGTATTATATGTCCAACGAGTGACAACAAGAGCGAATGAATTGGGTATCAAAGACACTGAAGAGAGGAGAGAAGAGAAAAGAGACCTGAGAAACGGATGGGAGGTGTCCTTTTTGAGTGATTCTTGCTCTCGGCATATGTGGTGAAAAGGGGAGAGGGGGGGGGAAGACGGCATGAGGTCGTGGGCTGAGCGATGGTGGGTTGGGAAACAGGGAATGACCCTCCCAGCCAGTCACGACTTTCCGCAGCATGTTGCCGGGATGCTGGTCCATCGATCACCACAGACAGCGCATATGCATGTTTCTTCGTGGACCAGCCGCAGCTTGCAGCCCGTAGCCCGGACACCAAGCAGTACGACAAGAAAGCAGGCAGCGTGATGGCTGCATTCGTGTACGCCAGGCAGGCCCATTGGCGGGTTACAGCAGGTGGCCCAGGTGTCGAGGACCAGGGCCAGGGGTGCAAAGGCGAAGAGACGAGCACGACGGCCTTCACTGCGGCTGCGTCACGGTGGGTAGCATGGCGCCTTGCCTTGGGGGGCTGCTGGGGAAGAGGGGGCCAGACTTGCTGGGCAAGCTGGGCTGCTTGGATGGACATCGCATTGGGCTGGATGGATGTTGCGCTGAGCCAGAAAGACGGGAGAGTCGATCGCGTCCAGTCGCATGGCTGTGGACGCGCCGCTGGCACACCTGTAGATCAGCGGGGAGAGGGGCCCCCCTTGCTCGCATCGCCGAACCAGATGCCCCGGATCGCCTCTTGCGCGATCTTGGCTGCTATCCGGGCCTGGCAGGTTCTTGGCCCGCCCTCGCCGACCTGCCCAATCCGTCCTTGGGGTGCTGGTACCTGCGTTGTGACGCAAGAGTGGCGTCGTCCGAAAGGTTCTCTGAAACACAGGGGCTCCCCGCGTGTGAACATCTTAATATCGAGTTGCTCCGCGATGCTACCCATCAAGCAAGGAAATCGACCGGTTTAGCGCTGCACCTGGACTGGGCGGGGGGGGGGGGGGGGGGGGGGCAAAGCCATGGTGATGGTCAGGAAAGTGAGGTGTTGACAGGGTAGGCTGTGGATTTGGTCGGCCGCGCCATCGTGCATGTTCTCACGGTGGCCGCGCCTTGCCCGGATTGCCGCGTCTTACCCAGGGCAAGAAAAGGAATGAGGAGCCCGGGCCTCTTGAACAGGGAGGGTGTGCATCGCATGACGGCCATCACGGCTGTGCACGGAAGGTGCGACGACAGGAAAAAACAACAGCGAGACTGGTGTTGAGCACTGCCCATCAGACGGAGGCCGAAGGCACCACACCACCAGATCATCCGTGGCATTGGGTGGGATTGTTCAGAAACTCCCCTTTCATCCGTGCCGGCGATGTAACCTGGGTCAGAGTGTCGGTGGGACAGTGGATGCGATTTGCTCTCCGGATCGAAAATCGACATCGAAAATCAGACTCCGTCCTTGGCCAGCTGTGTTGCGCGTACATGGTCTTGGGAGGGCAAAAATGATGACACTCGGTGATGACACCTAGGTCCAAGAGGCGAGGGAGATCAACATGTCCAGATTTTAGTCCAACTCTGGACCGAAACTTTGTGCGGGAAGAGACTTGGCATAATGTAAGTTTGCGGATCGCTCCATGATCACGTCCCATGTTGGTGTCTTTTCGGAGACGAGCTGCCCCATCTGTCGAGAAAGTTCCTCGCCCAAAACCATCATACCATGTTGACGTTGACAGATGATGTCGCGACCTCGCAGAATCCGTCCCTCCGTCCGAAATCCCAGCACACACACCCACTTCCTGGCAAAGCAAGCTAGACCGACAAGACAGATGCCGTCTCGTTTTCTTTACACCACAGCACCCACCACTTGGCGGCGGCAAATGAGATGAACATCGCCGGCCAATACGATAAGCCCTTCACGCTCGGGACATCTGTGAGCGCGACTGGAGGCTGAATGCAAGCGAGCTTGATCGTCATGCCAACATCCATCCTCTGCATTGATCCTGGCGCCATGGGATATTGAGAAGGAGGCGTTGTCATACGACCAGAAGAAAGGACGACTGGAGTCTTAGAGACACGACCCAGAAGTGACATGCGACTAGCCGCCTCACAAGCTGGTGTTGGGAGTGGCCAGGAAGGTTAAGACGCCGCTGTGTCACCGGCCGCACGCATGTCGTCGTGTGCCACAATCCGAGGGGCTGGCTGGCTCTCCCCCCTGGACTGGAAAAAGGAGACACTAGCTGGCCATCCAGAACGCAAGAGGCTGCCAGAGAAGCTCCGGTTACACAGCCGGGCTTCTGTTGTGATTGGATTTGGCGACAGTGCCATTGGGGGCACACACCCGTTGCAGAAGCTCCCCAGCTTTGTTCACCAGTCAAGGGGCTTCCTCGTCTGCTGGGGTCCCGCGTTGGCAGCAGCTCTATCCTGTGCGGCCAGACGCTCCTCCTCACCGACATCGGCAAAGACGGTGCGGTCGATGCCCCATCGCGCGACTGCAGCCTCAACGACCTCGGTCCACTTGACGATCAGCGGGTGCGCGTCAGCGACGTCAGCAAACAGAATGTCGTCCTCTCCTGCCCATTTCTTCTCCTGGGTTCCGTCGGCTTGCTTCTTCGCCGCCACCTCGTAGTTCCACGTGCCGTCCGTGTTCCAGTAGTCGGGCCCGAACAGCTTCTCAACCTGGAGTTCGTCCCGCGCCTCCTTTACACTTCGGGCGGCCGCCTCCGCCAAGCTGGCGTCGTCGTGACCCGCGAGCGCGTGAGCGACGCCCTCGAGGAGACCGATGATCTGGCCGGCCTGGGACCCGATGGCGGCGCCCAGGCTGTAGCCCTCGTCAAAGCCGGCCTGGATGCTGTGGGCCTTGGCCGCCGTGACGCCCTCGCGGTAGCCGGCGGTCGTGTGCTCGGCCTGCAGGCGGGGCATGTCCGATGGGTGATGCGCGGCCGCTGCAGACGACGAGTGAGCGTCACGAGTCTGCGTCGTGGGGGATGCTGGCGCGGACCCCCAGACGTCGTCAAAGATGTCGCCCTCGCCTGCGCCCTCGTCGCCTTGGTCTGTGATGTGGATGTGCTGAGGCATGTCGTTGACGAACGGCTCCATGTCAGTGAGGTTGTCGATGGGCTGAATGTGCATTCTGACGGCTGGCAAGGCGACCGTTTTCCACCTGTATGAGAAAAAGTAGTTTCAAGACGGCAACAAGGTTCAACGCAAACAGACAGACACGACCGCACGTCGTCAATGAGGGGTCGAAAGAAACCTGGAGTGAAGTGGGTTTCGCCTCACGGTTTCGCCCTCGTCTGCCGCCCGCCGCTTCCGTCGGTGGATTGACCGTTCGCTGAGGGCAGCAGTCCCACACCGTTTTCATGACCCGTTTGACACGGTCAGCCCGCACCGTTATCACGACCCCTATCTCACCTAGATACCTAGGTAGGTATTTAGGACTGGCTACATGATCCAGCTTGAAGACAGACCAGAGTCAGTCTATGGTGAAGTTTGTCTTTCGTATATGCCTCTTTTGCTTTTTCGCGAGCCGTCTCTCTTCGTTCTTTTCATGTACATATACAGTGTCCACAGTTTATGCTCATCATCATGCGACGGACAGCCACGCTTGCTCCTCCTCCTTCGTAACCAACACGAGCTGCCCAGGAACCCTTCCTCCTCTACAGCTCCTTCTTCTCCTTCGGCACCTTGGCCTTGACCGACCCCGGCGGCGTCTTCAGGCCGGAAAACACAGCGACGGCCACGACAGTGATGCCGGCAGCGCCCATGCCGTACGCCACCTCGCGGCCGGCCCACCAGTACACGCTCGTGAAGAGAATGGGGCCGAGCCCGCGACCCAGCTGGCCCCAGCTGCGCAGAATGCCCAGCTTGCCGCCGCGCTCGCCCTCGCCAGCCTCGAAGCTGCTGAGCGCGTTGAGGCCCGTGACGACCGTCGCCGATGTCATGGCGAGGCAGGTCGCCGCGGCGTAGAGGCCCGCCGTCGTTGTCGTACGGCCGAGGAGGACAAACGCCGTCAGGCACGCGACGACGCCGAGCCGGACGGAGACGAGCGGCGGCAGGCGTCGCGTGACGCCGCCCTGCAGGAGCGAGGCGACGAGGCCGACGAAGCCCAGGAGGCGGCCGTTCTTGGCCGAGCCGTAGCCGAAGAGGTCGTACGTCATGAACGACAGCGACGACTCCATGCCCGAGAAGAAGAGTAGGAAGACAAAGTGCACGGCGTTGAGGAGAAAATGCGAGTTTGTCCTCTGCGTCGGCGTCGTCTTCGTCGTCGGGCCCTTGGTGCTGGCGTCAACCTGCACTTCGTCGCTCGACTTCTTCTTCTTGTCGCCTGCCGGCTTGCCAAGCCCGGTAAGTGCAGGAAGCGTTTCGGGCAGGCAGAAGTAGAGGTAGACCGTCTCGGTGACGATGAGCGCGAGGCTCACGCCGGCGGCGGTGGCAAAGGGGTTTTCGCGGACGGTGGAGATGGTGCTGAGCCAGGCGCCGAGGCCGGGCCCAAAGGTGAAGGCGATGCTGAAGCACGCGCCGATAAGCGCCATGGTCGAGCCTCGCGAGGCGTCATCCGAAATGTCGGTCGCCATGGCTGTCGCGAGCTGGACGTTGCCCTCGGACAGGCCGCCGACGACGCGCGAGGCGACGAACGTGCGAAAGTCCACCGCGCACACCCAGAGAAGGACAGAAACTATGTTGCCCATCATGGACGCGAGCAGGGCGGTCCGGCGGCCATGACGGTCGGAGAGGTGGCCAATGATGGGAGATGCGACGGCTTGCAAGAGTCTAGAAGATAGAGGGCGGTGATTAGCTGATGGTCACTACGTGCTGATGGCGGGGTAGGAGGAGAGGGAAGAGGGCGGTCGCACGAGAAGAGGCTGCCCAGGGCGCCGCCGAGCAGGACAATGTCGTAGCGAGAGTCGATAGGGCGCGAGAAGGACGCCTTGTATTTGTTCAAGTAGGTAATGACATTCTGTAGGAGCGTCTGTGGGTTGCCGGATATGGTGGAAGGCGCCTCGCGATCGCGGTAGAACTCGAGCAGTTTCGGAAACAGTGGCAGGATGAAGGTGAAGGAGATCTAGACAGATGGTCAGCCACATTACTTGCCCACGCGGCGCCACGTTGTGTCCCACGAGACATACCAGATCAAGGAGAAGCGACACGGCAATGACCTTGAGTACCCTTTTGCGCGTGGCCGGGTCTATGGGCGAAGATGAAGCCATGATCGGGGACCAGCCGCGATTGGGATCTCGAGGCGTTAGGAAACCAGAGGTCGGCGGGTCGAAGGGGGTGGCAAAGAGCGACGACGAAGGTAGATTGGACAGGGTGTCAAGAACAGGCTAAGAAAGAAGAAGCAGATGAAGAAGCCAGAGGAGATATCGTGGCCGTTAGTAGGGTGAGAAATGAAGCAGCAACCGAGCTGGTGCGCGTGTACACACAACCGGCAGATCTAGGTTTGGCCTTTGTTCTTTTTTGGTGCTGAGCCACCTTGCCTATGCCGCGTGGAGTGCCGGACAAGTGACATCGTGGCCCCCCCTCGGCGGTCCAAGCTCCCGCGCCGCGCCCCGCTGCTGGCACCCCGAATAGGGGGTGAACGCGCTGGAGTCAAACTGTTAGCGTGCGTTAGCGATCCCCCCTGGCGCGCACCTGGACCTGCGAGGGTCCCCATGCACAGAGCCTGTTTTAGTTCCAGGGGTTGTCAGATCCGGCTCTATTAGCCTGCCAAAGATACCTACCTACCTTCCTAGGTACCTAGGTACATAGTCCATATTACCTTACCTACCGCGAGAAGGACAAGTCTAGAGAACATGTCAAGGCTCGCGAGTATTGGTACTTTAGGTGCTCTTTGACGACAGCCTTGGCTTCAAAAGGGGACAAGAATCAAAAAAGAAAGAAAAGAAAAAACAATCTGCTAGGCCTGGCGGTGCGTTTTATGCTTTGCGAGAATTAAGAAGCCACAAACGGACGAGCCACCCGGCAAACCAACCCATCTAGAGATGCGGCTGCTGTACCAGGGAATCCGCACTGTCAGTGAATGATGTGCAGAGCTGCGAATTCTGGGTCCATTTTTGAGGTACTTGGTGTCCTACTAGAGCCAAATTCAGAAGAGATGAATTGTCGGGCATGCCTCCCATGCAGGTAGGGGTGTATTCGGCAGCCTGCCTTCCTCCCTACCATCAGTACAGAAGCCAATCAGGACGTTGTGAAAGGTCATGACCGGCCGGTGGATGAGAAAGGCTCGGGGATGGGTCAACCACAAACTTTCTGTGCACGTCGCTTTGGTTCGAAGCACCCTCACCGACACGGAAACAGCGGCAAGCAATGATGCGACGAAGAAGTCTGTTGAACGTCTAGCTTGAACCCAAGAATACGATGAAGGACGAGTCCATAGTCCCGACGACGACTGCCCACGCCGCTGATTGTCCAGCCTCTGTGTCCTGGCACCCAATGTCTCAGTTCGGATCTAGGACAGCCGAAGCTAAGATCAGAGCAGGTCCGTCATCAGATCATCCCATTGATGCACTGACGGTAGCCCCGTTCTTCTGTACGACTTTGGCCCCATGCTGGTCGCAATTTCACTCCCAAAGCCAATTTATCATGGCGCTAGGGAGCACCCTGCCTGTATGGGCCTGTGACCTGGACCGCCGCCTCCGGATTGCCGACTAGCTTCCGTGCGGCGGTCAGGATACTCCACCACGCCGCCTTCGACGGCTCCGGGACAACACTACTGTGGGGTTCTAGAGTCTGTTGTCCTCCGTGAAAGCCGCGGCGGTGGCCGGCACAGCACCTTGCTGGCATTGATGCCGCTGCACTTGTTGCGAGGCCTTGCTGGACGCGCATCGACAACGCATTCCTACCTCTCGTCAGTATGTGCCACGTCAGACGGACAATCGGTCTCTTACGACTATAGCAACAACAACAGTGAGGATGTAAGATCTGACATCTTGGCTTGAGTTTCGTTCGCTCACCATGAACAATCATCTCTCAAGCGTTTCTCCCGCCCTTGACCGCGCTACGACCTGCCGTGTTGCTGTTGCGCGCGGCCTGTGCCTCCCTCTTCAAGCCCTGGCCCGAAGAGGCGGCGTGTGCGGCATCGGCTTGGCTGCTCGGACCTGTAGGTCGGGAAGCGTCGCGCTTCGGCCCCGGGGTGGGCACGAAAGTGGTGTCGTAACCGGAGCGTCCCATCTCCACTTCTCGTGCTATCCGGGAAACTGATACTGAAATCGCCAAACTGTAGACGCTTCCGTATGCTCGTGAACAAAGGTCGATCAGCCTGGTGGGAGCTGGCGTGTAAGTTCAGCGCTACACGAGTAACAGTTCTGGCGCGCGTGGTGTAGTCCGTCAGGAAAGGTAAAACTGTCTGATGTTGTCGTCTGATCGTTGTTCTTAAATGACATGGTCTTCCTTTTGATGTTGTCCTGGTATAGGTTGCTTGTCTGCTTGTCAAGATGTCTTCTCCTCGGCTGGCCGTGGACGACGGGATGGCTTGTGTTTGATGAGAGTGAAAACTGTCGTGCAGAGACACCAACGACAGCGGAAGCAAGGTTGATCAAGGCAAAGCGCTCTATATCTTTTCTGACTCGGGCTGGAACTGACGGTACCAGCAAAAAGTCTTGAAAGGTGCGGATTTCTTTTTTCTCGTCGAGGTGAGACATGGGTCAGCCCGTTGGTATTTTGTTGGGCCCAGGGAGCAGCGCGTAGGGCGTTGCGCAATCGGGCCATTGCGACAGGGAGAAAGACCTCGTCAAGGTGCGTATTGGATGGCTCGGGGAGATTGTGGATGTTTACAGCGTGTCGTGACCTCTGCTCAGGCCGGCGATGGCGCCGACGAGGTGGTCGGAGAATGCTTCTTTCGTGCGTGGTGCAGAAGGGCCAATCCGACATGTCAAGGTCGCGTTGTTTTCTTTTGTTGGAGCGTCATGGCCATTCAGGGTACGTTGTCTTGGGCGGGTTTGGTCCGCCTGTGCCGAGCTGATGATGCCGTGACGGGCTGTATCTCTCGATCAGTCATTTCCTCCATGAGTTCATCATGTCGTCTGGGGAGACGCGTTTTACCGAGTGATACAGCCAGGTTGTTCGAGGAGAGTCAGGGAGTGACTACGAAGCCCAGTCAATATTCTTTTTCCTTCGGAGATCATCTTGGGTTTCGGATGGCACGCCACCAACATCAGCCAGACGGAGCATCTCGATCTTGGGTGCCCACTGAAGTCCATATCAACGGCATTGCGCGAGAGCTCATCGTGGAATGCAGGTTGAAGACTAGTGGGGTGGGATGCTGGGGCAACTAGTGATCATGGCGTTTCCAGTAATGCAGCAATCCCAAGGATGGGTGTCTCGGAAGGCGATGGGAAAGGTAAGATGGGCAATGACATCCGTAGAAAGCGACAGCATCACGGTCGCCGGTTACGTGATGAGGCACAGGTGCGTCTAAGGTGAGGCCTCCTTGCAGCGCATGTGCAGTGCTAGCCTCGTACGATTGCGAGGCATGGAGTAGAAGTGACCTGTGGGTTCCAGCTGCCTCCCCAAGGTACCTACTAGAGGTAGGCAGGTACGATGGGGCAAGGTATGGAAGGCATGTACAGCCATTATTGTCTCGCTCTGCCTGTGCCACAGCTTGCCCAATTGACCCCTCACCACCTTAGCATTATGCCGCAAACGTTCAAATACCAATCGCCCTGTGTGCTATGGCTTGGGCTCGGTTTGGGCTCAGCATGCTTGGCCATGCATAAGTACGCCGCCGGGAGAGATATTTCGGTACCCATTACCTGAAGCGACCGATTGACGTGGCCATTGGGTTGACGAAGGTGGTCTGATGTTCTGATGTCTCTTCCTTCAATATTCACCCCTCACCTTATCCCCCGGGATATGTGCGACAGACAGGCGCCAATACAAGGGCATCGCCGATAGGCACATCAGCAGCGAGCCGAATCGCTCTCTGCCACGTCATTGTTTGTCGTATGGACGGTTTAGCAAAGATGTGACCACCAAGATTGGGTTAAAAAAAAAAGACCAAAAAATACGGGAATAACAATCTTTCACCTGGTCGGGTGGATGCTACAAGTATTTCATCCACCTAACCCCGGAAAGCTCGGCAGCATTACCTGCAGGCCGCTGTCACTACCATGGACGCGGAGCTCCCGCAGTCTTGATTTCTTGGCAGTGGTGCTCTCCAGGAACGCATGTGGTACGCCGCTAGAGCTCCCGCCCGAAGCGGGCTGGACTGGCCATGTTCACGAACCACCCGCCACGCTCTCTGGATTGGACAAGCACCAGATGAAAGGGTCACACTTACGCAACCAGACGGCGGCGTTTTACAAGCCCCCCTCCACTGGCGCCGTCCAAATGTCGTCATCCCAATGCGGTATCAAGCTTGGGCGGAGCTGGGTAGAGCTGCAGCAGCTCGAGCGAGAGCTCAGCTCTTATACTCTGATGGCGCCTCCCTCCCCCGCGTCGTTGCTCGCTCTGCTTCTCATCGCCCGTTCATGAGACAACAGTCCATCTCGCGAGTGCATTGGATCCTTTCATATCTTCTTCATCATGTCTCTTGCAACCCACGTCGACCCTGACGAGATCATCCAGCGACTCCAGGCGTCTCACATCACGGCACCTGGCCACACTAATCTGAACAGCCAAGGGAGAGCTGCCCACATCCACCCGTTTGACACCCAGTATTCGAGTCAAGAAAACATCCCCAAGTTCAAGATTCCTCAAGATGGCGCCCCCGCTGATACCGTCTACCACATGGTGAGGAACCAGCTGGATCTCGATGGCAAGCCAAACTTGAACCTCGCCAGGTAAGCCTGTACAGATGCTCTCTCCTGACTTGGAACAAGTTTCTTATGCCAGCACAGCTTCGTCAGCACATTCCTCGAGCCGAATGCCCAGCAATTGATGGAGGAGAACTTGACGAAGAATCTGGCCGACTCGGACGAGTATCCGGCCATGATGGACATCCATCAGCGATGCATCAGCATCATTGCTCACCTCTGGGGCGTACAGCCCGGTGAGAGGGCAATCGGCTCCGCCTGCACAGGTTCTTCTGAAGCCATCCATCTTGGTGGTCTCGCCATGAAACGCAGATGGCAGGAGAAGCGAAAGGCTGAAGGCAAGGACGCATCCAAGCCCAACATTATCATGGGCGCCAACGCACAAGTCGCCCTGGAGAAGTTTGCCCGGTATTTCGAAGTCGAGGCCCGTATCCTACCCGTCAGCGCGAAAAGCCGCTTCCGTCTAGATCCCGAGCTTGTAAAGGAGTACATTGACGAGAACACGATTGGCGTCTTTGTCATCCTTGGAAGCACGTACACAGGTCATTACGAGCCGGTCGAGGAAATTTCGAAGATTCTTGACGACTTTGAGGCAAAGACGGGTGTTGACATTCCCATCCACGTCGATGCTGCTTCTGGCGGCTTCATCGCTCCATTCACCGACGCTGGTGCCGGTGGTGCCAAGTGGTGGGTTCCTTCGCTCTGTGAATAGACTCTACAGAACTGACCTCCATTATCAGGAACTTTGAACTTCCAAGAGTCAAATCCATCAACACTTCGGGTCACAAGTTTGGTCTTGTGAGCGCAGGCCTCGGCTGGATTATCTGGCGGGACGAAGCCTACCTTCCAGAATTCCTCGTCTTTGAGTTGCACTATCTCGGTGGCACCGAAAAGTCTTACACGCTCAACTTTTCCCGGCCTGGTGCGCAGGTTGTCGTTCAATATTACAACCTTGTGCATCTTGGGTTTTCCGGGTACCGCGGTATTATGGAGAATTGTCTCGCGAATGCACGATTGCTGGCGAACAGCTTGGAAGAAACAGGCTGGTATACCGTCGTGTCCGACATTCACCGCCGCGTGGATGGCGGATCCGACAGGGCACCCAAGTCTGGAACTGAGGGGGGCGCTGAACAAGAGACCCAACGCGAGACCTCGGCGGACTACGTTGCTGGCCTGCCCGTCGTTTCGTTCCGTCTCACTGATGAGTTCCAGAAGCAGTACAGCCACATCAAACAGGAGACGGTGTCGCTGTTCTTGCGCGCCAAGGGTTGGATCATTCCCAATTACGCTCTGCCGCCCGGCGAGGAGAAGACGGAAATTCTGCGAGTCGTCGTTCGCGAAAATATGACCTTCGACCTCTTGGAGCTCCTGCTTACCGACATTGTAACGGTCACGGAGACGCTTATTGAGAACGATCAGGTCGATCTTTCCTCGCTGAAGCGGCATCACATTGGGCACGGCAGGCGGCCTGTCACCAAGCAAGATCACGAGAGGCACAAGCGTAGACTTGAGGGACACGGTAAGAAGAGGCTGCAGGACGGCATTCACAGGACGGTGTGTTAGATGGGTGACCGGGAAGAAATGGATTCCGCAGTAATTATTTTTTCTGTTGTCTGTTTTTCATTACTATGGGGTCTTAGGGTCAGCCAACCATGCTTCTCTTGTTCGCCCCCGTGAATTGCACATTTTCATTACCAACCACGCCCGTCTTGACGTTACCAATACCCGCCACCTCACCGCTGCCACCGGCCTGCATCACAGAGGCATAGTTGTCGGCCATGAGCTGCACGCCAGAGACAAAGTCCTGACCATCAAAGGCGCAGTGACCACCGTTGGGTGTGCCGTCGACGGTCTGCAGGGCGTTGATCTGATCGGTCGACAGGCCCTGGGTCTGCAGGACGTCTTCGTACGCTTGGATGCCGGCAGGTATGGCGCCCTGCAGCAGGTCGAGCTCCTGGGTTGTTGTCTGAAAGTGCACACGCGCGCCGGTGAGAGCGGCGGCGCTGGCGTCGGTGACGGCGACCTGGGGCGGCATGGCGCCGCAGTTGAGCATGACGCCCGTAGCGCCAAAAGCGTCCATGTGGGCGGGCATGACAAAGCCGGAGAGCAGGAGGGAGCCGCCGCTGACGCCGGTAAGGAAGACATTGGAGGCGTTGAAGGCCACGACCTGGGGCAGAGTCTGGGTGACGAGGTCAGTGACGGCCTGGGCGTGGGCCACGCCGTCGGTGCGGTCGAGGCCCTGGCCGCCGCCCCAGAAGAGGTTCGCATTGGGCGCGAGGACGGCGACGCCGGCGAGGTTGGCTTGCGCCGCCTGGTTGGGAAAGTCGAAGAAGGACTGGCCGCCGTCGCCGTGGAGGAGCACGTTGAGGCCCATGGAGCCCGCTGCGCCCGGGGTCTGGGCCGCACCCGCGACAGGGTTGGCCGTGTTGACGGGGCTATCAGCGACGAACTGATCGGCGGGCATGGAGACCCTGAAGCGCAGAGGGAGGCCACTTGGGAGACCGTTAGTAGGGCCCACAGGTGGCATGGCGGCTAAGGGGTAACAGAGGGATGGGGGGACAGGTAGGTTGGCTTACTTGACTTCGGCAGTCATATCGAGGATCGTGGAACCGTCGGTGGCCTGGGAGATTCCCTGAGGCACCCGGGCCGCCTGCTGCTGTGCCGTTTGCTTGTTTCCTCTCCCGTTGCCTCCGCCATTGCCATTGCCATTGCCGTTGCCATTGCCGTTGCCATTGCCGTTCCCTCCGTTGCTACCACCTGGCCTGCGGTTCTGCGGGTTTGGGCTCGGCGCGGCGTTCACCACGAGGAGTAGTAGCGTCAGCGCCGCGAGCAATGAGCGGATGTTCAACATCCTGCTTCGATCGTAGGTTTACCGGCGGGTCGCTACTCTTGTCTTAAAATGGTGGGCTGGTCTGAGCTCGACGCTGAAGAATTTCCAGAATTCTCAGAAGAAGCCAAGACAAGAAAAGGGGAGGGCCAAGACGAACCCATCGGGCTTGCCCTGTGTCTTTATGTAGGTACGGACCATGCCTAAGACTTAGGACGACAGGAGTATCGTCGAGGGTTCAGCCCATGGGCCCCATCCGTGCTGTGACTTTGTGTTTTGCAACTCCTCACTCCTAGAAGCGAGCGTCAGTTGTGGCCTGTTCCTTCCGGAAACACTGTAGGATGTAACAAGCCCTCCGGGCATGCTTGTTTCGTCCGACCGGGACGTGTGTGAGGATTCAGGCACGGGGGCGGAGGAGGCCCGTTCCCTCTTTCTGCTGGTGGAGTCGTGACAATCTTGAGACTTGACAGGGCGTAGGCATGCCCAATGCCCGTTCAATTGAAATGGGCTACGTCCCTTGTTGAATGTGAGAATACAAGTCTTGCCAGAACTGAAGATAATATGAATATGGATCACGATGGACATCACTTCACGAACACCGGACTTGGCGTTTCTCTCTGTCCTGGTTGGCATCTCCCACGCAAGCTCCCCCACAGGCCGTGCGAGTGCCGCGCTAGCCGGGTCACTTGTTTCGGAGCCTCACGAGGTGACATCGGCCAAAAGATTAAAAAAAAAAAAGGTCCCATGCTAGTGACTCCTTACTATTTGTTCCCCCGCGTGGCCTACTAACGACGACATCTTTCACAGCAATTACAGCTTGGCGCCCTGGGCCTTCCTGTCCGCCTTTTCCTTGTCCCGCAGCAGCCTCCGCAGGATCTTGCCGCTCGGGCTCTTGGGGATGATCTCGATAAACTCGACGCCGCCCTTGAGCCACTTGTGCCGGGCCTTGTGGTCCTCGACATGCTTGGCGATGGCGCGCGCGACGTCCTCGTCCGACCGGCCGTCGGCCCGCTTCGTCTTGACGACGTAGGCCTTGGGCACCTCGCCGGCGCGGTCGTCGGGGACCTGGATGACGGCGCAGTCGGAGACGAACTCGTGGGCCAGCAGGTGGGCCTCGAGCTCGGCCGGGGCGACCTGGTGGCCCTTGACCTTGATGAGCTCCTTGATGCGGTCGACGATGACGAGGTGCTCGTTGCCCGAGGCGGCGCGGCGCACGAGCACCTCGTCGCCCGTGCGGATCCAGCGGCCGTCGTCGAGCCAGACAAACGTCTCGGCCGTCGCCTTTTCGTTGTTGAGGTAGCCCAGCACCACCGACGGCGCCTGCACGAGCAGCTCGCCGGGCGTGTCGTACGCCGTGATCTCGCGCCCCGTCGTCGGGTCGACAATCTTGGCCCGGCACGCCGGCACCAGCGAGCCCGACGAGCCCTGGTCTATGTCGTGCTCGCTCGTCGTGCTGACGACGGTGCACGTCTCCGTCATGCCGTACGCCTGCCCGACGTGCCACGCCGGGTACTGCTTCGTCACCTCGTCGATCGTCTCCGACCCCAGCGGCGCGGCGCCCGCGTACAGGTACCGCACCGAGCCGAGGTCGTACTGGCTGCACAGCTGCTGGCTGCGGATGATCTGGATCACGATCGGGGGCACCTAAACGAAACGGCAGACGTCAGAACTAGGTCTCTGATGCACTGAGGTTGACGTTGCTTTGTCTTGGCGGGCAAAAACCTACCACGTAGAGCTGGGAAATCTTGTACTGCTGCACGGCGCCGAGGAAGGTCTTGATGTCAAACTTGGGGAGCACGATGACCTCGTCGCCGCGGTAGGAATTGCTGTGGGTGATGATGATGAGGCCGTAGATGTGGCTGAACGGCAGCAGGCCCAGGTCGACCTGGGTCTCGATGTTGAGCTTTTTCCGAGCGACAGAGTCAAAGGTTGTGTACTGCAGAATATTGGCAATGACATTGAGGTGCGAGATCATGACGGCTTTCTACTCATGGCGCAGGAGGTCGTCAGTAGGTGTCGTGCGGAGGATGACAACACGGAAGAGATGGGACAGGGAAGGGAAAACAAAGAATACGACGGACGACATACCGGCAGGCCAGACGTGCCACTGGAGTAGCATAGGTAGGCAACCTGGCGGGCGCCCTGCCCCTTGGCCCATCGGAGAGGCTCGACGGCGGGCAGCTTCTTGCCCTCCTCGATGAGCTCGTCGAGCGTGGCAAAGGGCAGCCTGGCGGTGCTGCCCGGCGTGGCCAGGATGAAGATGCGCTCGTTGGGGATGCCGGCGCCCTTGGCGGCCTTGAGCGCCGTCTCGAGAAGGGGCTCGCAGGTGAAGAGGGCCTGGGCACCGGAGGAGCGCAGCTGGTGCTCGAGCTCGGGTGCCGAGTAGGCGGCGCTCGCGGGCGTCACGGCGCCACCCAGGCGGTGGACGGCGTGGGTCAGGGGAACGTAGTCGATCGTGTTGAGGGAGAAGAGGGCCACGACCTTGTCCCACTCTGTGCCCTCGTTGGGCGCGAAGTCGAGCTTCTTGCCGATGGCGCGTGACAGGTGGTCGACCCTTTGCCTGACCTCGGGGATAGTATACGTCTTGCCGGTGAGGCCGCAGGTGTAGGGGTTTCTGGACTTTGCGCCGGCGTAGCGGCCATATTTCTCCGTGTTCATAAACTCGTCAATTGTGATCGAGTCGGGCGGGTCTAGTGGGGGAGGGGGGGGCATCGTCAGCTCACACCTCGACCAGCCGGGGACAGTCGACTCGTCTGGAAGCAGTGGCTCATACCAATTGGCAGCTTGGGGACCCATGCTGGTGATGTGAAAACCATGTTGGTCGTTGTCGCAGCAGCGACGGGTTCGGTGCGTCGGAGTGAGAGTGTCGCTTGCGCTTGTGTGGGTGAGAGGCGTATGGGGATTTACCGAGACTGAGCTTGGTGCACGACACTGGGCTTTCGGATTTCAAAAGCCGGCGGTCAATGCAGACTGCTGTGAAGTTTCGTTATCGGAGGGGGATGAAGCAGAGCGAACTGGGTCGTCAGACAGCGAAGGTCGGCAGGATATGAAAGGGCGAGTCGGTCGTCGTTCGGAGATGGTGAGGCGGCCATCGGCGTTTATAACCTGGGTGTTGGAGCTCTGGGGGCCGCTGGGAGTGGAAACGATCCCCTCATGGAGCCATGAGCCGGCTTTGGGGCCTCTGGCGCATGGTGAGAGGTGAACCGAGTCGTGCACAAGCAGCACAACGGGCCTCAGCCCCCCGTTTTTGGGATCTTCGTGACGATATGGGGTAGGGATGCCATCCTTGAATAGGCATAGCGCTGCAATTCTCCGCACTTTGGTCGACGCGCCTAGCGTCAGAAGGTTGGGGAAGAGGCAGACATGGCCGGGGTTAAGGGGAGATGGATGGTAACTCGAAAATGGAAAGCCGACGGAGAAGCCGACGACAGACGACACATACCAACTCTGAGTCAGCTTGTCCATGTCATTTGCCTCGGCTGCGGCTATACCTGCTGTCTTTGCTCCTCTGTCGTCCAATTGCCCATTGCTCGATTGCTCAGTTGTGAGGGCAATCCACAATCAAGCAGCCCACGGGATTTATATCCGTAATGGCAATCATGGAGTTTGACAACAAACCCGATGGGGACCGGCTTTCCCATGCCACGCGCTGCATCACAAATGTCAGTTCTTTGCTCCCAGGGGCACACATTTGTTCATTCACCGTTGTGTGATCAGGTATCACGGGGATGTGTCTCTCACTATTTAAACCTCTTCTTTTGCATGCATTGTCTGGCTCATTCATCTTTGGTCGTCTCATCCATTGACCCTGGCTCTCGGACCAGTGCCCCTCCTGCTCGCCACTGCATCAATTCATGTGCGGTTCGATTCACAGGGGAAATGTCCTCATCACTCGCTGTGGACAATAAATGACGATAAGTTCGACCATCTTTATATAAGAGCATGCCCATAAGCCGTGAACTCTCAACTCGACCCTACGGTCAACACTGCCTCAGCAGCCCCTGGGTTGGTGGCCCTCGTCACGTGCCATAAAATGGCAGCGCTCTGCATCACCACGACTGCCTCGAATCGGTGACAAGCAGGAACGGCCCTGCCGTGAGAATGGCTCGCTTACTGTGGCGACCACGTGAATTGCTGTCGCGGCAGCGGCGCCCTCGACATGACGGCAGGCACGATGCCATCGCCCCTTCTCTGGCGAGTCACTGCCACCTTCTTCACTGGCCACACTCAGTTTTCCCACACCTATATATGTTCGATCGATCGCGGCTTCTGAAACCATATCGTCTCGGACACCAATCCCCTTTCCAAGTCCAGCATACGTTTCCCTGAATCAACCTGCCGTGCCGGTGCGATTCCTTACCCCTTTTCACTGCGTCGGTCTCCTCTTACCACTCAAGGAACTTGAGTCACCAAGAAGGTGGTCAAGAAGTAAACATATAAGTATCGAACGCCTCACGTCGATTACCACACGACGCGTCAACTCAAGCAGACGCTTGAGAAGGCTTCAAGAACGTATCTGAATCTTTCTGAAGAATCCAAGACGAGGGACTTCAAAGGTAAGCTGACAAAAGATCTCCCCGTGAACCTTCTCTTTCGATGCTGTTCACTTGAGGGCATGTCATGGCGGCGCACCTCATTCGCGTCTGGCCTTCCCAAATGCTTTGCTGATCCTCATCAACAGCAAAGCCTCTTTGAAGAGAACTGGCCTCCCTCTCTGTAACCAGGAATAGCTCCTCAAAGCGTCTACAGTTCTTGTTGTACATTCATATCATTCTCACGAGATCACATCTTCGAAGCCAAGATACCATGTCACTCTCACAGGCGTCGCCATTGGGTAGACCTGTAGTCTGGTCGGAGAATCGACAGGCCTTGTGTGATTCTCTGTGGTACTTCAAACAACACCAAGCCGGAAGCTACCCCATTGATGGCGTTCTCAGAGGATTTCTGCTCGATGGCGAGTCGACGATCCGGGATATCGTGACCCCAGATGTCATCATATCTACTTTGTGAGTCTTTCTCCTTGTTGCTGTAGAACGGCACTCCAGTCGGTCTTCTCAATAAAATGCACACGAAATCATGCAAATAACGCTGTCTGGATCCCTCAGCCTGACTCTTTTGCCTTTGCTATAATACTTGGAGCTGACGACTATTTGCACAGGGGCGGAGGTCGTCAGAAAGACTCAACGACCAAGATGTCCGTACGCGTCAACGAGACGCGTGACTGCATTGTGAATCAGTGCAGAGAAGCCTTCAAAAGAGATGTGCCAGTCGCTGTCATTATTGGTCTGTTCACCTCGTACTCATGCTGTTTTGAATCATCAAGCTCACATGGCCTCGATCAGGGCGTAAATGCACACTGGCCTCAGTACGAGTCCTTTACAATTACAATGTCCTTGACTGGTTCACTGTCACGGACATGTGGATTGAGAAGGATGGACAGAATGACATCTTCTTCTGGAAGATCCGCCTTGAACGAACCGACCGCACCACACCATCCTGGTGCCAGCCTTGTGATGCCCTTACACAGACTGTCGAACCCCGACCTTTCCCCCACGGAAAGTTGAACTGTGTTCACTGTGGTGTCATATCCATGTATAGTTTTGCACAAGGATGGGCCTGCCTCAATGGCAACTGCGAGCAGCATTTCACGCTCGCCGACGGAACGTCACTTACCGATCTCTCCTATGCTGGCCACTCGGCCACCATCATTGCCTGGTGCAGCGAATGCAAGCACGCAAGCAAGACCATATTCGACGAGGGCTGGACCTGCAATAACCGCAGCTGCTCCAGAGCATTCGAATTTCCTGCCGAGGTAGACATTGGCGCTCTCACATACTCAGAGGCATTTCTTTCTGAGCGCACCACTTTTCCTACGCCTCCAGATTCCCTGATCCCTCCGATGCCGAACCCCAGCCAAGGTTGTGGCACAGAAAAGGCAGCTCGAATTAGTATGGTCTGCCCTCAATGCCACGGCTGTAGTCGCAGGGTCTACTGGAATCGATGGTCGTGCGATAACAAGGAATGCAACTATATACTGCCAGCTGCGCCACGTCCCTTATCCATCGAGGACATCAGAGCCGAAACCACCAAGCGCAAGACTCTTTTGCAGGTCAAGAAGAACGATCTCCTTGTCCGGCGAGACCTGATGATCTGTGGTCACAAGGTCGAGCAATACTTCCTGCCTGACATGGAGGCCAAGGGTCGATGTTGTGGGACTGTCCTTATCTTCCGTGCTACAGATGCCATCAACAACACTCAGAACGGCCCAAATCATCTGTGGATGGACATTCAGGAGGCGGCTACATATGGCGATGACTTCAAACGCAATGCTGTCAAATGTCCTGGGAGTAAGTCTTCAAGATTTGCAATCGCCCCCTTCGGTTGTTCATGCATGCTGACGAAGTTGAGCAGCCTCATCGGAGATCATGACACGCAATTTCCAGCGGAACTGGGGCGCCCCTTATAAGTTTGTTGTGGCTGTCAATTCCACCAGCTTCAAAGAGGCGCCGCCGTACGTCATGCAAGCTCTCAAGCGGATGCAATGGGCGGGACGGAAATCCGTGCAAGCAAGTAATGACGGCTTTGAGGAAGGGCATGCACTGAAGTCGCCATCAATGGACACGAAGTTCGTTGACTTCAATGAACTGCTGACCATTGGGTACATGGAGGATGATGCCATTAGTGTAAGAGATCAGCCCGTTTACTGAGTGACGGCCATGAGCTAACCACTCGGCCGCAGTACCACGACGATGGCGAAGACACATTGGGACCCACGGTTGCAACTCTGTCTCTT
Organism: Verticillium nonalfalfae; assembly: GCF_003724135.2. Lineage (NCBI taxonomy): Eukaryota > Fungi > Ascomycota > Sordariomycetes > Glomerellales > Plectosphaerellaceae > Verticillium > Verticillium nonalfalfae. Next base: position 106,142 of record NW_021167278.1, read on the forward strand.
GGAAGCTCTGCGCGCATGCTGTTCGCAGAGAAGACAAAGTACAACCCTAAGACAAAGAAGGGAACCAGAAGTACGGCGCGCAACCAAGTGCTCGCGTTTCCCCTTCACCACGGCGACATGGTGGTCATGCATGGGGCTCAAGTCCACCAGCAGTACGACGTAAGTTGATCAATGCTAAACCCCTTGGAGCGATGTCTTCTAACAACGTGTCTTTCAGCATAAGGTCGAACCCAGCGGCAAACGACGATTCGCCTTGACGTGCCGAAACATCATCATCAGTAAAATCCCAGAAGACCAGCAGGAGAATGCCATAACCAAAGGAGAGATTCCCGCAGAGGCGGGACAGTGGACGTATGATGGGTACTAATGTCGGCAGTTGGACCGACTCTTACGAACCATTCTAGTTCCGGGTTGCACAAATTCTTTTCTCAGTTGGTTTGGCTTTGATGCATGCATGTTGTGGCTAAGGGGTTCTGATCTTACGACAAGATCTGAGCAATGGAGCCATGCAGTTCAACGGGTTAGGGTTTCTTGACTGTTATCGAACTTGCTTTGGCCTAAACGGTGTCGCTGGCACAGGTCTTTCTCATCAACAATGTTAGCTCTGAACGATCGTTATCCAGCCCCATCATGACCGTGTTCATTGAAGACATTTGGCTTGGTGATGAACAGCATGAAAAAGAAGGTTCAACAGGAGACACTATGGGATGGAAACATGGTCATGAGCATGAGGCAGCAGTCTGAATGCTTGAAGAGCATGGATGCTCTCTCACCGATGTAGACCGCGGCGCAAGGCGGGAGCTGTAGTCATTCTTGTGCATGAATTTTGGTTGTGGTGAAAAAAGACCTGACCACATTCGTAGAAGAATAAGGTGAAGAGCAGGAGACGAAGGAGATGTGTTCCAACGCAAGGCAGCTGACCGGCCCTGTACCTCATTGATATACGCTCACTGGCAGGTACTAGTGTAAGGTTTCGAATGGGTCATTACGAGTAGCTACCGTCTGGGCTTCGTACGCAACATCATCTCTGCAGCTCATTACTGTGTCGATGAAAAGGAAAATGTGGCGGTCTGAGTTTTGTAAATGGCATCAGGTAATGTACAGTTGAGGTGATGTTACATGATACATACGTGATCCTACAGCAAAAAAGTCGGCACGATCTGACGTCTACCGTCTGTTCAGGCCAGAGACGAGCAGCACAACGCTGCCAAACTGCCTCCGCAGATCCTCCTTCTCGACGTCGTGCGTGTCCTCGACCTCGCCCCAGTGGCCAGTCTGCCAGGCGACCTCCAGACTCGTCGCCACAGCGGCCTGCTCGACGCCGAACTTGTCCTCGGCGGCCTCGCGCGCAGGCCGCAGGCCGCCGGCGGGCTCGTCCTCGCTCCACTCGACGACGAGGCGGCTCGCGGCGACGACGCTCTTGCCGGCGAGCACGGCCCTCTCGAGGCCGGCGAGCTCCCAGGCGCTGAGCCCGCGGACCCAGGCCTTGACAATGTCGCGGACGCCGTCGGCCTGGGGCCGCGGCACGATGGCGTTGCCTTCGAGCACGGGCGCGATGGAGACGCCGCGCCAGACGTGCGCCCGCAGGTAGGCGAGCACGTCGACAGCCGTCTTCTCCTGGACGTCGCGCAGCCCGTCGCCGTCCTCGTTGCGGATGTCCATGGGCCCCGGCGGCGGCGCCCAGCAGAGCATGGCGTCCGTGTCGAGGTAGCGCATCAGCGTGGTCGCGATCTGCGCGCGGATCGTCACGTCGTCCGGGTTCGCCGTCGACGAGAAGGGCGCCGGTGCCGCTGGCGCCGCCTCCCCGTCAGCGGCAGCCGCGGCAGCCGAGGCTGAGGGGACCTCCTCGCCGTTGTCGTTGGCCTCAATGTCGATGGCGCGGCAGATGAGCGATGTCAGGGGGATGAGGTGCTGCTTCGTCGCCTGGTAGGCGGACGTCAGCAGGTCCCACTCGATGGCGACGGCCGAGGCGAGGTGCGGCTTGGACGTTGGCAGGCGGATGATGTTGGTGGTGCCTGGGTGGCGGAGGGGGCGGTTGTCGAGCATGACCTGCAGGGCGCCTGTTCACCATTTTCCGTCTGTCAGTCACCCTGACGTGTGTCTCTTGCCGAGTCTTGTGTGTGTATGAGGAAGAGAGAGAGGAAGAGAGAGAGGAAGAGAAGAGAAGCGTACCGTCCACCTCCTCGACGCGCACCTCCTTCCAGAACCGCCTCTTGAGACCGCCCTTGACCCCCTTCATCGACGCGGCGTTGCGGATCTCCTGGGCCATCTCGAGCATCTCCGCCTGCCTCTTCCGCCGCGCCAGCTTGGCGGCCGCCTCCTGGCCCAGCTTGCTCTCGGCCGAGAACTCGGCGGCGGATCGTGGTGCCTCGGGCGGCGGGCCGGTGCCCACGACGGGCGCGACGTCTGCCGTCTTGAAGACTGTCGAGGAGAGGCTGCGATGGGATTGGCGCAGCAGGGGCGCTGTGGCCGTCGCGATGCGCGGAATGGCGTGGCGCGGCATTCTCGTGATGGCCTTCATGGCGGCTGGGGAGGTTGTTGCGAGGTTTCTGCGAGGTGCTGCTGCTGGCTGACTTGAGGTTTTCGTTGCAGCTGGCCAGGTTTCCCAATTGACGATTTTTGGAGACAGGAAGGAGAGCGTCGGAGCTTCGACATGTTTGGGGGGGGGGTGCGCAGACCCACATCGGAGCTCGGTGGTGGTGCTCGCCGATATTCCGTGCTGACATCATCCACTGCCTCGGCCAGAACCCCCTGAAGTCACCTTCGCCCTGCCTTGCATTTGTGTCCAGACATCGAGAGGTCAAATCACAGCGCTTCCATTTTCCTATTTCTCGCCGGCTATGCCTCCATCTTGCCTTGCTCTGTCTGATGTGATCTGTTCTGTAGAAGCTGCTGGCCGCCCTTATTTGTTGTCCCGCTTAGATGTTCTGCTACTGACTGTTTGTGTGTGTGTGTGTGTGTGTGTGAGAAGAACCTCTCTGCCCGCAACGCCGGTACCACCAAGCCTGAATCGTCACCCCTGCCGAACCCCGTCTAGGACCCCTCGCCTCTCTTTTCTCTCTTTTCCACGTACACAAGGTAAAAGTACATCCATCTGCCCTACGTCCGCGGTGTGCCCTCAGTCAAAGTCGACGTCGAGCTCGAGGTCAATCTCGCCGATGATGTCGTCGTCGCAGATGGGGCGGTGGATCACGGGCAGGCCCTTCTTGTCCGCCTTGCGCGCGTTCTCCAGCGCCTTGGCAATGTGCGGCAGCACCTCGGACTCCTTCTTGGCGGCCGCCATCTTGGGCGTGCCGCTGGCCGGCGTGCCGTGGCCGCTCGCCGCGCTGTCCTCGGCCTTTTGGTGGTTCTGGTGCACAAACTTGGTCTTGGTGCGGATGCGTCGCGAGAGGTCAATGTCCGTCACCTCGCCGCGCTCAATGGCCGCCTCCTTCTTGCGCGCCTCGTGCTTCTCTTTGAGCTGCGCCTTGCCGACGTTGGCCGCGTTCTGGCGCCGCCGTTCGCGGTTGATGTCGGCGAGCCGGTCCTGCTGCGCCGCGTTCGTCGACGTCGTCTTGGGCGCGTCGAGCGTCGTGCGGAACGCGAGCCGGTTGCTCAGCAGGTCGTCCAGCTCCTCCTGCAGCTCCGCGATCCGCCGCGTGTGCCCGGCCGCCGTCGCCTCCTCCATCTCCCACCGCAGACGGTCGCGCCGCTCGGGGTCAAACTTTTTCCGCAGCTCGTTCTTGCGCGCCACCTTTTCGTCAATCTCGGCGCTCGTGAGGCTGCGCTCGACAAACTTGTTGATGTCGTCAATCTTGTTGAGGAGCACCTGCGTCTTGGGGAACGCCATGCCGTCCACCTGCAGCGTCGTCACGTAGCGGTTGAATTCGCGCTGTGCTGCCTGTCAGTCAAGGGCTCGGAGAGGGACCCCCCAGGTCAAGGAAACATTCGGCCCAGTCTCACCTCTGTGACGGGTTTGTCGGAGCAGAAAATAAAGGCAAACTCCTTCTCCGCCTTGCCGTGCGCCGCGATCACGTACTGATCCGTCACAAAAGACCCGCTGGGACCGTTGAGCGCGTAGGGCTTACCCACGGCGATGCCTGCCAATCGTCAGCGAGAAAGCCCGAGGACGAGTCACTCCGGAACAAACACGTACCCTTGATCTTGGCCAGGCGGTAGTCGTCCTGTCCCGTCTTGGGGTCAGGACCCAGACTGACGCGGACGTAACAGCCCGTGATGGCGTTCTCAAATCCAGGGTTGAAGCAGTACTGGGCAAAGCGGCTGCGTCCGACACGAATGCGCTCGAAATCACGGATCGTGGCCGGCGGCAGCTCGCGGGGCGGCGAGTGCCTGTCTTGGGAGAAGGAGCGCCGGCGGCCGCCGTCGTACGAGTCGCGCGAACGCGATCGCGACGACGAGTGTCGGCGGTCACGGTGAGGCGAGTCGCGACCCGTGCGGCGGTTCTCCTCACGGGCGCGGGCGCGGTCGTTCTTCTCGGCGCGGGCGCGGCGCAGCGAGTCGATGGCGGCGCCCGTCTTGCTCGTTTCGGTGCGCTGGCGGGCCGACTTGTGGGAGTCCTCGTCGTCGAGGTCGGCGGCATCGGCCGTCCGCTTCTTGACCTTGTTCTTCTTCTCCTCGTTCTCCTGCTTGGCCACGAGCTGCCGCAGCATGCGGTTCTGCTGCTGGCGTTCAATCTCGGCCTGGCGGTCGGCGAGCAGCGACTCACGCTCGACCTCGCGCATGCCCATAACATGCTTCTTCTCCGCGGCGCTGCGGAACATGCCGTCTACGGGGTACTTGTCTTCGTCGTCTGGGTCGGCTGAGCCCTCGGCTTCCGAGTCGGACTCGTCCATGGCTGCTGAGCCGTCGGATTTGGGACTGCCTGGTGGCGAGAAGCTGCGCAGCGTCAGGAGGTCTGGCTCTTGGAAACGAACGAAGGAACGGGCGCAACAGGAGAAAGAAGAAAGAACGTCGTGAACGTCGTCGATGGGGCGTGGCAACTTACGCCTCGCCTTCCTCGGCATCTGAATCATCGTCACCGCGGCCCCTGGCCCCCCTTTTCGCGCCACTACCAGCCTTCTTGGACGGAGGCGGAGAGGCAGAGTCGGCCCTGCTGTCCCTGTCCGACATGACCTCCTCCTCGTCGGACGAGTCGTTGCCGCCTGCAAGAGCCAGAAGCTCGTCGTCAATGTTGCTCATGATGACCTGTGTGCGATGTGTGACGGCGGCGTTGGCGGGGTTCGGGTCGATGGGGGGGGAGGAGGGAGAGGGAAGAAGGATGCCAGGGTTTCGTGTTCGGGGGCGGATCTCTCCCAGAAAAAGGTAAAAGGAACTTGGTCGTTGGGAAACGGGATGCGACGAATCCAAAGTCGCGACTCGACGAACGTGCTGTGCCTGTGCCTTGTCGGACGATTATGTCATCCGCATCCTGTACCAGGTGCTACGGTGCTGCATAAGGCGCTGCATAAGGTACGTACCTTATCGGAGTGGGCCACTCTTTTGTCGTTCGATCATCAGTGTTCGAGTCGATGATCATGATGGGTCCTTCACTCTACGACTTCACCTGCACCCACCATTCCTTTCCCAACCCGTAACTGCACTACACGATCCGACCATGTCTTGCAGCCGGTGTCTTCTCAGGCCACACCTGGCCCTTGCCAGACCACTCCACCACCTGGCCCGCCCCTCGTTCGTCGCCAGCCGAGAGCTCTCTTCAACCTCAACCTCGAATGCGACGACCCAGACATCCTCCCCGACGACCCCTCCCAAGCTCAAGCCATTGACCCAAGAGCAACGCGACTTTCTCTCTTCTGCCGTATGAACGCCCGCTGCCCGCACTCCGCATGCGCGGAAAACTCCAGACCGAAACTGACGTCCTCTCTCTCTCTCTCCCAGCTGCGCGTCAACCAGGCCGGCGAGCTCGCCGCCACCCTCATCTACACAGCCCAGACGCCTCCCATCGTCACCCGCCACCCCCATCTCCGGCCCCTCATGAAGCACATGTACGACCAGGAGGCCGGCCACCTCCGCACCTTCAACGCCCTGCTCGCCAAGCACCGCGTCCGCCCGACAGCCCTCTACCCGCTCTGGCAGGTCCTCGCCACGGGCCTCGGCTGGGGCACCGCCGTCCTCGGCCGCGAGGCCGCCATGGCCTGCACCGAGGCCGTCGAGACGGAGATTGGCGACCACTACAACGCCCAGATCCGCGTCCTGCTCGAGATGGTCGCCCGCTGGCGCGACGACGGCTACGACGTCGGCCCCGAGCTCACAGACCTCATCGCCACGCTGCGCAGGATACGCGACGAGGAGCTCGAGCACCTCGACCACGCCGTCGAGCACGACGCCAAAAAGGCGGAGCCCCACTGGCTGCTGACCGGCGTCATTCGCGCCGGCTGCAAGGGCGCCATCTGGGTGAGCGAGAAGGTCTGAGCGGTGCTTCCCCCGACAGGACTTTTCCACGATGCCCTCAATGTCGAGAAAGACGAAGAGAGGAAGAGAGGAAGAGGGCGGATATAGGTTGCCTTGTTATTTGTACGGTGACGGACGCGGAAATTGTAGGATGGCCGTACCATGGGTTGGCTTACCATGGGAAGAAATATGTGTAACACCACTGTGCAAGATGGATAGAAATCAAATGCAAAAATCGCCCAAAGAAGGCAATGTTAATCAACCACACATGAATGCGAAGGCCAGGCTACAATGCAAAGGCTACCCTACAAAGCGCGTTGGTCCTGTAGTAGAAACGGGCATGTCCAGGACCGTCTTTCTCCCCATGCTGAAATGCGACGACCCATCCAACGCCGAGCTGACATGACCATGTCCTACCCCCAATGATAGGAACTCGAAAAGATACGGGCAGCACTCAAAGTCATCAGTTGCTGCGAGTTTGTTAGCAAGGATACCTACGCCGCACGATCTCCTAGCATTCATCGACTTACTAAATTTGCAGAGGCGCAACGCCATCCACCTGGAAGCCCCAATTGCCGTTCTGCTCCTCAGTCGCCAGCCAATCGTAAGGGAACTGTACCAGATGTCCCTGGATCAGGTTGAGCAGCTCCTCTGCCTCCGCGGCCGGGAGGACGTCCTCGGGGGTCCCGCCACGGCGACTGCCCTTAGTAGTGGCACGTCTGCGGCGACGGACAGACCCTTGGTTCTGCTGACCGGACGCGCTCCTATCTCTGTCTCTGGCCGGCTCCTTCTCCGTCGGCTGAAACGTCGCGCGTCGATCACGACTCTTCTCTCGAGTAGGCAACGTTGAAGGTTCTTCTGTTCCGTCAAATGCCGGGAAGGGTGTGTCGCCAGCAGGGAGAATAGGCGAAGGGGCATCGAATGGGATCGACTTCTCAGGGTCCGCGCCATTCCTTGGTGCGACGCCCTGATGATCGACCTTGTCGCGGCGAGCTGCACGGTCGGCCTTTTCATTGAACTCTTCGTTACCAGTAGTGTTGCTGGGCACCATAATCTTTGGGGGATGGACGTGCTCCTTGACCTTGTCAAGACCCGTCTTTTCCTCCATCTTGTCTGTTGCCGCCTTCGCAATCGCGGCAGGGCCAGGGATACCAATGCCGGCTCCGCCGCTACCTGCAGCATTCGACTGCTCCGCAGCCTCGGGGGCAACCTCTGGTTCCTCGCCCGCCTTCTTGCCCTGCATGCTGTTGACAAATCTCTCGTTGTAGCTGGTGAAGTCGCGGTAATCATTCCACGTGAGAACCTCGGAATCCGGCATACAGCGGAAGACGCGGCGGAAGAGCTTGGTGTTGTTTTCGGCGACACGATTCCATATCTCGTCCATGAACGAAAAGTTCACGGGATCACGCATGCAGTCCTTGTCGAGTCGGGCTTGCTTAATGTCGGCCGCCAAGGGATGGGCTGGTCCCATGGATGGTTGTCCATTGACGTCCAGATAGACGGGCGGCCCGCCAATATCCGTGTCATCGACGGCCGGCAGGGTAGGAAGCTGGTTGGCACGGAGCAGGCCGAGCTGATCCGTAGTGCGACGGTTGAGTGCCGGCATGGGTGGCAATTTGTCATTCTGCGACAAGTTGTCTTGCTCTTCCGCTTGCGACAGGGAGGCGCGTCGCTCGTGTGGCTTCTTTGGGGATTCAAGTGTTCCCTTGCCTTCCGCCAGCACGTTGTGGACAAGAACCTCGCGGCCGTTGATGATGACCGAGTCCCGGCCGGTATCAAGACCACGTTTCTCAGCTGCTTTCCAGTGATCCGGCCCATAGCCCTCGACCTCCAGGGCGTGTTCCGTATTGGACACTCGAAGGTCCTTCTCCTCGACCATCGATGCAGCTTCAGAGCGGGAAAGAGGAGTAGCATCTGCGTCGCGATTAAACCGTCTGGCATCCGACAGCCAAAGATGATCTTCGTTGCTCGCCGAAGGGGCCGAGTTGCTGGGGCCGGCTTCATCAGCATCAAACCCTGGCGTCATGGGCTCGTCGTTGTAAATCTCGTCCATCTGTGCCGCCATTTCCTCCTCCTTGTCAAGCTCTGCCTGCCTCTCTTCCTCGAGAATCTCGTCGACATCGAGACCAAGATGCTCACGCATCAAACGCAGACGAAGCGTATGCGCGAATCGGCCGACGCGGTAGGGCTTGCCGCCCATCGTGGACCAGATCATGTCTGTGTCACGGACAATGGCTGCCAACTCGGAGTCGCGGTCGCCTCGCAAAGATCGCTCGTTAATGTTGGCAGACCCGATGAGAGCCACACGGTCGTCCACAATGATACACTTCGCGTGAATGTAGAGCTGCTCCGTGACGAGCTCACCGCTGCCCATCTTACCCCACTGACGCAGGCTGTAGAACTGGATGTAATCTTCGGGTTCGATGCCCGCCGCGCGAAGACGTCCAAAGATGGAATTCTCTCCACGGCAGATGCTGTAAAACTGACACTGCAGAATCAACCGAACGCTAGTACCCTCTTGCTCGTCGACCCTGCTTTGGAAGCCTGGCAGTAACGGGATGACAATGCAGGCCTTCCAATCTTCTTCGTTGTTGTAGGCGCGGATAATCCGCTCCACCAGGGCGTCGCCAATGCGGTTGACAATCTTGGTGTTCATGACCTCTGTGCTGGTGATGAAGAACTGGTTCTCCATGTATACGAAGTGGTCTGAATCCTCTATCATCTTGATATAGGCATTCTGAATGCTGTGCTCCGGGTCATCAATACCGAGTGACCAGTTGCACGCAGATCTCAGGATCTGAACTTCGCATGTGCCAGTTAGGCCGAGGCCTTCCATCTCGCCTGGTTTGACGTCTGGCGGCGGCAGAAGGAATGGCAGAGGACGGGTCGTTGTGCGGCCACGGCGAATGTAGTTCCATCGCTGGACAAAGTGCCGTGTAAGATCTCTCGCCGGCTGGCCTACAACCTGCATGCCAATATCGTGCCAAGGCATTCTGGGGATCTTGCCCCTGTCGTACATCTCTTCATAAGGTTCGTTAAGCTTGTAGAAATCTTGTACGCGGGCATTGGAGTAGTCTTTTCCAGGAAACAGCTGGCAGTGCAGCGCATCCTTGGGCTGCTCGCTCTGCTCGAAGCCCGTGGGCTTATCGTCTACGCATGGGTGTTGAGGACAGTCCCACCGGCCAAAGCAGAGATCAATGCCACCGACAAAGGCAATATCGTGATCGATAACGCAAAGCTTCTCGTGGTGGGCAAAAAAGAATTGGTTCTTCTTGAACTGGTTCGGCGATCGCTGGACAAAGATATTCGGATGCAGGTTTAGCAGCGAATGTTTCGTATACTCTGAGTCAATGGGAATGGCGGCCTCGACGTTGCGGTACACGATGACGAATACCTTGACACCTTCTCGAGCCTTGCGCTGCAGCAGCCGGTCCAGACGCCATTTTTGACTGATGGCTGGCGGCCTTCGCATATAGAGCTCAGGGCTCAGCCACCAATCGTGGATGTAAATGACATCCCTCGCCATACTGATGGCACGCGAAACGTTCCACATGTAGTCTCGGCCATCGACAAGCCATTGAGCGAATACGCCCTGTCTTACTGGCGCAAAGCTGTCGAAACGATTGACAGAATGCCACTTTGTCTGCTTTAACATCTCGGCGATGGAGTCTTCAAATTGCTTGAGCACTGCCTGATTTCTTGAGAAGAGCTTGACTTTGCGTTCAGAAGTGTGCAGCGTCAGGGTATGGTGTTTGTCAGGTGGCGGCTCTTTCGTCAGATCAATTTCCCTGGTACCGCTGGAGCCAATGTGCTTGAGCGAACTCTTTTTGGATGCGATCCGGAACTTGGCGTCGACTAAGTACACATCGTATACGAGCATGTTCTCTGGTGACTCAACGCACACGATGTAGCTGGACCGAACGAGGAACCATTTGCGGCTGTGCCGAGCAATGACTTTTTCTGGAGTCAAAACTCGTCTGAAATCGAGACCCTTGGAGGATTGGATGTGAAGGTAACACTCTTTTCCATGGTAGCTGCCCTCGGCAGCCAGGCGGACGCCAAGTGCAGATAACTCGAGGAACTTGCAGAGTCGGTTGCTGTCCGCACGGAACATGAGCCATCGGACCATGTCTTGCATGTATTTCTCGAGAACCCGCCGTTGCCTCTCGACATAACGTCGTCGAGACTGCATCATCTCCGCATGTCCCTCCAGTGCAGAAGTCTCGCCTGGATCCGTCAGTCCGGTTGACCTCCTTCGCATGCCAAGCATGCCCAGCCTAGACTTTTTTCTCCGGCCGCCCTGTGGACGGCCGTCGGTCTCGTCGGCTGTCTCGTCAACAGTGCGCTCGCCAGGGGTCTGTTCGGCCGGGTCATCACCGCGAACACTAGCCATGTCGTCTTCTTCCGATTCGTCTTTGGTCCGCGCCCCACGAAGGTAAGGAAACGCGGCCCATGGGAATTTCGGTTGCTTTGGCCGCGAGCCAATGTCGGCTCTTCCGTGTATAAACTTGTCGTTACTCATGGCAAACTTGTATCGCACATGGAGATTGTAGACGTCTTTGATGGTGCGGATGATCGTCCACTTCATGCGGCTGGGCCCACTGCCGTATTCCATGTCGATGGTGAAAAGCCAATGTCGATCGCTGTCGTCGCCTGGCTCGGGGGCACTGTCCCTGATGTGAAGTCTCACTTGTTCAAGAAGTACAGGTATCCGCTTGTTGCCGTGCTCATCTCGCTGAATCATGCTTGCGAGCATGAGAGCCGCCGGCGCGCCAGCTCGAAGCTCAGCCATGAGCTCAGCGGACTTGGCAAAGTCGAACCGGTCCTCTTTCTTCTGCCTAAGAAGCTTCAGAGTATTTTTCACCTGCTTCCACTTCTGCACACCGAACGTCGATGCTCGCTCACCGCTGAAGAACGGACGTCGCGGCGTCATGGCATCGCCGTCAGATGCGCCGCCACCACCAAGAACTGTGATCCGGCGGACATGGCCCGGTCCTCTCGTAGAGGGACCACCCGTGTCGCGGGATTCATTGCGCAAGGACCTCGTTGATCCTACGATCCATGAGTTGCCCCTCATCCACGAGGGTGTCGTCAGCTGATCACGGCCTTCGCCTTCAGACAAGCCGTGTTGATGATCTGGCGGGTCCGGCATGCTCAAGCGTCTCCTGAGACCTAGCCTGCTCTGTACTATGGGCGAATCGGAGGCTGCTGCCCTCATGTTGGGCGTGCTGGGGATGGAGATTGGAGGCTTTCGAGGCCGGCGCATCATCCTCTTCTTCTTCTTGGCCCTACTTGTGTCGGAGACAACCCCCTCGTCGGCAGTCTCTTCTGCATCGGCATCAATGTCGCTACCTTCTTCTGCCAATGTACCAGGTATTCTTGATCCACCACGGGTAACGGTAGGAGATGCGTTCAGAGCTTGACTTCCGGCCTCACCTAGGGCGCCCGAGCTCGGCGATCTAGGGATCTGTGTGCTAGAGCCAGCAAACTGCTTCAATTTGTTCATCAGGGACGAGCTAAGGGACTTGGCAGGGTCGTCCCAGGAGGTGTTTCGTGAATGCGTGTGGGCGGGGGGCGCATCCAGCACAACGTCGGCCCTGGCAAACTGAACACTGCGACGCCCACCACCTGGCGACGTGGGTTCCGAGTTGCCTCCATTCTCTTGTAGAAAAGACGGGTCTGGTGTTCGGTCATTCACATCGGACGAGTTGTTGAGCGTCGAAGGAACGTATAGAGCCGGTGGTATCGGTCGGCCGAGCGGATCGACGGGCGACTGGTGTCGGTGCGGTAGTCCGCCGTTCATGTAGTCCCTTGCTTCAGTGGTCGACTCGACATTGTTCGGGCTTCCTGCCAACGGCGATGATTTGAGAATCGAGGGCAGTGGGCTCGCTGGACGGTCCGGAGAGCCAGCGATGGCTACCCTTGTCGGCTTGGGACTTCTGGTCATGGGCGAGACAGAATCATCACGCCGGTTGTCGCCCATGATGAGCTGTGTAGGTGTCGTCAAGAAGGTGTCCGAAATGTTGTGGATCTGGTTCGCAAGGTTGTACTGGTGCTGTCAAGGGAAGTGCAGGGCATGGCAAGCACTCTGTGGTCGTTTCGTTGGAGTGTCGTCGATGTTGTTGTCGGGCGGCCTGTTCGGTATTCCAGGGAACGCACGCCAGCTCTGAAAGAATCCAAACCCTTGGGGCGACAGTCCACTCAATTCCTTGGTTGGCAGCACCGTATGCTGTAGACGCGTAATTCGAGACTCGGTCGTAGGAAAGCCGGAAGAGAGGACCGGGGAACAACTGATGCGCTGCGGGTGGACGTGGCTCTGCACGTGGGACGGATGTGAAATGTCGTGGTCAGATCGTCGTAGCTAGTCCGGGAAGCCAGGTACCAGCGACTGTCAAGCGTTGTGTCGCTAAGCAACAACTTCAAGTCGAGCAACCTATAGAAGTAGTCAGGTGTTGCTGGTGTTGTCTCGAGACGACCGATCAGTTGAAGGAAATAGGAGCGGAGAGTCACTCTTTCCCTGGGTGCCAGTCCCAATCTCGCATTCTCGGCGCGAACACGGGCGGTATTGGATGCCTCCGTGGAGCGTACCCTTGCCCCTGTCTCTCACCCCGAAAAGATACCTACAGCGATCCTCGCCTGGGAGGGCTACAGGGGGTTGCAGGGGGTTGTTGGGGTGCTGTGGCATTGGGTGGAACCCTGAAAGAAGGACCAGCCCAGTGACTCGGCAAGGCCTCAGTAGCGCTGTCTCAGCGCCAATCAGTGCTGAGGCAGGGAGATTTAGCTTCTCGTTTCATCAAATGATGTCAAGGTCCCCCGCTGGCCGTGGCTGATGCTATCCCAATATGGCGCCGTCTTTATTTGAACCTGTGGCTTGCACAGGTCATGAAATCCTTAATCAAGGTCAGGCGGTGACTCGTGTTGAGACGCATCCGAGGTGTCCGAGATTGCATCTTGCCGGCCAAAGCAGATGAGAAGATTTCACGCACATACGTACGAGGCTATGACCTTTGGCAGCGACATGTCGCAGAACGACAAATGCAACTTGCCATTCTGAGAGTTTTGAGTGTAGTCCTTTAGACTTTGGAACGTAACAGGTGGCGCAGCAGGCGGGTCCTTCCCGCGTATGCTAAAAGCTGGTGCGACAGCCTAAAGTGAATGCCATCTTGAGATCTACGGCGGTTGGGCGGGAATGAATGTGCTCAGCAGAACGCTGTACCTCGACTTGAAAACAATGAATTGCCAGCGCGACAGCAAAGAACTGTCATCGCGACTTGGCTACCTTGACTATGGAATGAGACTATCAGTAATCCATCTTCGCTCCCCTGAATCGGCGACGCAGCCACGGACTGAGAATCTCCCTCCCTAGTAGAACGACCGGTAGCGATTGGTTTCCTTAAGGCCCAATCAGGAAGCCAGGGGTGAAGGTACCCAACGCTTATCGATAAGGGAGGAACGCGTCGAGCATCGCGGGTCCGCATCAATTGTGCATGATAGCAGGTAACGACGGTTCTACTACCAACGCGCTCTCGACAAGCCATACGCCAGCTATCAGCATGCCGAGGTACTTCGCTTAAGCTCCACAGGATTCATGACTATCACTAACACCAGACAACAGGGAGATCATCACAATTCAGGCCGGCCAGTGCGGCAACAGCAGTCAGTTACCCCGCCATTGACCGCGTTCGGGCCGCGAGCCTCATACCGCCTGGAGGTACATGCTAACGATTCTGCAGTTGGCAGTCAGTTCTGGCAGCAACTGTGTCAGGAACATGGCATCAGTCAAGACGGCAACCTTGAAGACTTCGCGACCGAGGGTGGCGACCGAAAAGACGTCTTTTACTATCAGAGCGACGACACGAGATACATTCCAAGAGCCATTCTGATTGATCTTGAACCACGCGTCATCAACGGTATACAAACAGGACCCTACAAGAACATATACAATCCCGAAAACTTCTACGTCAGCAAAGATGGTGTGGGTGCAGCCAACAACTGGGGTGACGGCTACCAGACTGGCGAGAAGGTGTTTGAGGACATCATGGAGATGATTGACCGTGAGGCCGATGGTAGCGATTCGCTCGAAGGCTTCATGATGCTGCACTCCATCGCAGGTGGTACTGGATCTGGACTTGGGTCGTTTCTCCTCGAGCGTCTGAATGACCGATTTCCGAAGAAGATCATACAGACCTACTCCGTCTTTCCCGACACAACGAACGCTGGCGATGTCGTTGTTCACCCCTACAACAGCGTGCTGGCCATGCGACGTTTAACACAGAATGCGGACTCTGTGGTGGTGCTTGACAACGGTGCTTTGTCAAGGATCGCCGCCGACAGACTGCACGTCCACGAGCCGTCCTTTGCACAAACTAATCAACTTGTACGTCATGTCTGTCTCTATCGCAAGGCACCATGCTGACCAGCTAGGTTTCCACTGTCATGTCTGCGAGCACCACGACCCTGAGATACCCTGGCTATATGCACAACGACCTTGTCAGCATCTTAGCCTCCCTCATCCCGACCCCACGCTGTCACTTCCTGATGACATCCTACACCCCGTTTACTGGCGACCAAGTTGAGCAGGCAAAGACTGTTCGGAAGACCACAGTGCTGGACGTGATGAGGCGGCTTCTTCAACCTAAGAACAGGATGGTGTCAACGCAACCTGGGAAGAAGAGCTGTTACATCTCTATTCTCAACGTCATTCAAGGCGAAGTTGACCCGACTGATGTCCACAAGAGTCTTCTTCGCATCCGAGAGCGAAGATTGGCAACTTTTATCCCCTGGGGTCCTGCAAGCATCCAGGTCGCATTAACAAAACGGAGTCCCTACATTCCAATGGCACACCGTGTTAGCGGGCTGATGCTAGCTAACCACACGAGCATTGCCACGGTACGTCCGCACATGGTGCTATCCAAACATGATACAAGGCCGTCTAGCTAATGAACCGCAGCTGTTCAAACGAATCGTCAAGCAGTTTGATGGTATGCGGAAACGAAATGCCTTCATGGAGGGCTACAAGAAAACGGCTCCCTTCGCAGAGAACCTCAACGAATTCGACGAGTCTCGTCAGGTGGTGCAGGACCTGATCCAGGAATATGAGGCGGCCGAGGATGCCAATTACCTGAACCCTGAAGCAGAAATCCCAACTTCTGCAGAGACAGACAAGAGAATGGGTTGAGGATCCTGAGGAGAAAGCGTCGTGTAACTTAGTGGGGATGGCGCGCCAAGAATGAAGGCATGACATGATTGTACCTGAGCGCTTTGATATGACAAGGTTTCCGGTATCTTCCATTGGGAGAGTTAGGCGTTTGGGGCTAGAGCATCCGTACCTAGGATCGCGACACGAGGGCAATAGCCTGAAAGGATCTGTTTGACAAACCATGCACGGCATTCTGTGCCTTAGCTAGTGATGACCCTTGACACGCGTGGGTGATGTGTGGAGCTGTGATCTGATAGGAGTGTTTGCTCCCAGCCAGACCCACGGATCGCGATCTCTCTGTACAACAGTCTTGCCTGCCGAGGAGCCTTCAATCGCAGATATGGATATCAAAATTCTTCAGACTACATTGAATACTCCACCTGCACAAGGTACCTGCGAGGGCAACGCATCTACAAGAGGCCAAAGTGTGACACTTCTCCACAGATCGAGGATCGGTATGGTTTCCGTCGAATCTGACTTCATTCTTGACGTCATTGACGTCAGCGGGGTCTAGGAGCTTTGGAGCTTGAGGCGATCTGCTTCATATAAGAAGAACAACCTTTAAGAAGACCTTTTTATCTCATTGACTGATACATTACACATCCATACCACCGTCCAATCCTGCTAGTCTCTCCATCCTCAAACATCAAACACCCGCTACTATTCGCACTACCCCCAACGACAACAATCAGTATGTCTGCCTGAATTCAGCCGCAGTTTGTGTCCTTCCTAACAGTCGTAGAAATGACGAACATGCACGTTCCCAAGGGGGATAAGATCGAAGAGACCCGCGCCAACCTCCCCCTTCCCGAGCAGCCCCCTGTCGCCTCCGATTGGCAATCCGCCGACGCATCCAAGGTCAACGTCGGCAGCGGCGGCGACGCTGAGGCTGACATTGGAACTGGTTCCGCCGCGCAGGCCGGTCTTCGCGAACCCGCATCTAAGAACGACGCGGATCTGAGCAACGTCGGACGTCAAGGCAAGGACAACCTGAGCGGTCCCCCCAAGGATGCTGCTGCGAAATGAGATAGAGCAAAACTGGGAGTAGGACAGCGTTTGGCTTTTTAAAGTTATCATGACTAGATGATCAATCCAACAACGTCACATAACGATCTACCAATATTCACTCATCATGACTATCCTCCTGCGTGTTGCCTTTGATTCATCTATGTGTATGATGATTTGTCCACGAGTACAGCTCCCCATGCAGTGTGTCTCAAGGCTGATAATGCTGCTATTCAAGTATTATGAGTGTGTATCAATGCACGGGATTCACTACATCAAACCCTGCCTCCAGGGGATTATCATTCACAACAGTGGTCATGGCATTCAGTGGATTACTCAAGAGTATCCCCCAATACGGTTCTCGTCGCCTGGTTTAAAGTCAACTCGGATCCAGGCAGAAGTTTTAAACAAGGTAGGTGCTCACTTGAGCCCACAGCCCGAAGACAATCCGGCATATCTTGCTCAGATTGACGACACCGGTGAAGAATTCCCAGGCAGCAGTTGAGAAAAACAAAGGGCACTCCTGATACTCCCGCTACCTATTCTGGAACTGACGCTTCTCGCCTGCCATTTTCTGTAACCCTGACAACAAATCCTCGAACCAGCCCAGCATTGGCCACCCGATGCGATTTCACCCAGGAGATGCTTTCCGGCGTCTTCCTCATAGACTTTGAAGGTCATACCAACGTACTGAAAGCGCCCTCCTCCGTCCAGAACTAAGAGCCCCGTTCAACAAAGCCCCAAACTGATACAACCATCCCTTATCCTGGTCTTTCTTCTTAGTCGAGTTGGCTTGAGGCGCCGTGGTAGAGAGATCTCTTTTGCGGAAGTGAGCATGTAACTCACACACCCTGTACTTATGAATGTTGACATTCTCATGTACTGACACACAGGGCTAGATTCAAAAGGTCCATGCCACCAGGCATCGATCCAACATTGGTTCCACCCACAGATACATTCAACAAAACCTCCTCTTCAGAAGCACGCTGCTTCATTTCAACAATCAAGTGCGCCTGCGCCACTTGGAAAGGGGTCATGCTTTAACCCATTGAGATGCTTTAAGTCCTACCTACGCTTTACCAAAGGGCATACAGTGACGTAGGTATTCATCGGGGTCCTATCCGCGAGGCAAGACCTGGATGTACCTTGCACCTTCCCAGTCTCAAGGCCCTCCGCCTCTGCCCACCTGTTAGGCCTACCTACCAGTTGATTCATTGATTTTCCTCCTACAACCAGGGCCCTTCAATCGTCATCTCTGTCTGACTTGCCCTACCTAACCCCGCCCACCGAAAGCCCACCTACCCAACAGGTGGCCAAACGTCTTGGGAGGCATCCTCCACAGCGCGAAAGCTGCCTCCAGCCAAAAAATGGCTACCAATATTGAGTTCGAAAATGCCATCAGAAATGCTATGCTGGTAGGTTCTGTGCCGTTGTAGACGCTCTTCCATGGCCGTCTGTTGTCTCCAACGAGGCAGCTCGTTCTTCAGAGCTGACAGGTGAAGCAGAGTGACCTTGGTCTCAACCGCAATGATGAACTGCCAATGGAGAACTCTCATAATAGAAAGACCACTTATGATCCTGGACGTCGCGCATCACGCGCCGTAGGAAAGACCGCCAACTCGGCGTGGAAAGGTATGTGGCTCCTGACGACCTTTTTGACTAGACTGACCACTCGAAGCTGTCGGAGAAAAGGGAATCGACGACGAAGAGGCTCGCAGCGTTCAAGGTCTGGCTGATCTTGGCGGCGGTCGTATGCATGCCGCCCAGCATGACACTGAAAGCCGAGATCGTAGTGAGCAACTTAAGCAGATCAGTAACCGACCCCGTCCGCAGCAACTGTAAGAGCCCTCTTGAAGAAGATTTTGGCACTTGACTAATGGTCAACAGCGGTACTTTGTCCAACATTACCAACTTTGGTGGTCTCGATCGTCCTGGAGTCCCAGTCAAGGTCTTCAACCCGAAAGATATGAAGCTATCCGACAGCGCGAATGGGAAAAATGCAACTCAAAACCGTATCGATGAGCATCAATCCGCAAAAAAGGCCTCTGAGAATCGCGTCCACGGTGATCCTAAAGCGAATCTGGCGTCCGCCCGGGTTGCCGCCGTCGTTGCTCCTCATCTACGGTCAAAGGCACAGGCTGCAGAAATACTGTCGAGCAAGAACTCTCAAAAGTTGCAATCTGTCTCACAGGCTGAGAAGCAGATATCAGACCCAAAGAAACAAGCTCAGTCCCAGCCGCAGCCTCCACATACTAAGGTGCCAGAAGTTACACAACTATCGGTTGAGACGCAAGGAAGCCCCGACAAGACCCTTGATAGATCATCTGGGAGGGTTCTTTGGGCGTGGTCTACAGACTGCAAGGCCAAGATCACCCCAAGCACTGGCTTGAAGACGGTTGACGCCAAGGTGTTGCTGAAGATGATCGAATTTGGCAACGGCCGACAACAGGCAGGCTTCATACTACGTTATATCAACGATAGCATTGACTGCGATATCGATGACCCTGTCATACTCGTCAAGGGTAGTGAAGCTCAGGCAGCGACTGGCAAATACGTCAACCTCGTATACGACATGACATCGTATCGAGCCAATGACGGCCAGCACAAAGACAACTGGTGTGACGTTTCTTTCGTGTCCGGAACCAAGAAAAAGGATATGACGCTCTTATTCGATGACGCAGAGACGATGAAAATGTTTCGTGGCGCCGCTATTGCCTTGCAGACCTCTCTGAGCATCAGCAGACTTACCCCTGAACAGAAGATCAGCCTTCAAAACCGTCTGAATGCACAGAAAGCTGCGGCCGTGGCCTCTAAGGCTGTTGCCGGGATTGATATTATTGAAAGCATCCCAGACACTGCGCCAGCCAAGACCACCAATGATGCAACGAAGTCTGCAGTTGGGCCGCCGAACCTCGACTCAGTGCAGCCGAAAGACGACACCAAGAACAGCACTAAAATGGTGTCCAAGATCGAGGACCCTGATAACTTAACTAAAGCTGGTGTTGAAAGGTCTGTCAGCGTCGTCTTTGAAGGAAAAGGGCAGACGCCTCAAAGCTCTCCCAGGCACGACATTATCAAATACAGCCCGGGCGCTTTGAGAAGCATGAGCAACACCTCAACTCAGGTAACCCCACCGCTGGAAAACTGGCAATACACCGAGTCTGTCTTGACGGGTGGTCGTCTCAACGAGACACCAAAACCCGCGGAGTCTTTGAAGCAGGCGTCGATGAACGCAGGCCCCATCACTAGAAATCTTGCCACCCTATCGACGAAGGGTGAAGATTTTAAGACTCAAGATTTTGGACAGCCTGAGATTGTCATTAACTTTTCAGCACCTTCCACCAGTATGAAAGGTACTGAGACCAGAAGTTGCAAATTCGCGCCTGAATCAAATAAGCGGTTGAAGTCTAAGGCTACATTCGACTTTGTCAGCCCACCCGGTGCCCCTGCGATGCCGATAATTGTTGCCGCCAAGGCCAAGCCTGAGGTAGAGTTCAACTTCAACACTCTCCCTGGCTCACCGAAGAAATCGGCAGTCAAAGACACTGGGGATAGGGCCACGAAGAAGTTTAGTACTGGAAGGACTCTAGATGATTCTTCAACGCCCGAACTAAAGGCTGGAAGAACCTTGGCAACGCCCAAGAAATCCACGGCCTTCCGTCTCGAGAAGACCAGGGAGGCCAGCCGGCCTCAAATAAACAAGACCCAGGAGAACGATTCTATAACTCAACAGGTCCCAGCAGTTACTATTCTCAAAAGCCCCACTCCTCATCACTCCCACGAACAAAGTGCGATCGACAGGGGGCTTGGACAAGCCTGGTCGATGTTATCCATGATGAATAGCCTCAACGCGATCGATGTCGTGGAGGAGACCACCACAGTCAAGACTACCAGACGGTATGTTCTTCCCGTAGGCGCCTCTTTTCCGGGTTCAGGTCACGGCCAGATGAACATGCCGCAGCCTGCGCCCAGTAGTGTTGTGGCCGATGTGAAGAGCGTACCTGATGCAGCCACCAGGCTGTCGGGAGACGCCCCAGTCTTCCAGCCCAGTCATGGCGGCACTTTTCAGCGTGCGCCTGCCCAAGGATCCCATGTGGGTGCCAAGAGTCAGCAGCAGCACAAAGGACTCGCCAACTCGAAGTATGCACAGCCCTCACAAGGCTTCAGCCACGCGGGCCGATTCACAGGAACCATGCTCGGGTAGACTGCGGCGGGTGCAAAAGTGAATGACGAGTAGTATCAGAGCGTCGGCAGTGATTTGGGTTGGGAGGGGGGTAGGGTTGGAGTACCACTCTCTGAGTACGATGGGGCAAGAGGAACGCGCGACAATGATGATGGATGCGAGAAGGCGGCCTCGGAGGGGATTCTCGCATGGACTAGCGACTGAAACTGGTGATTGACACCAGCCGGGGAGAGCGGTTGGCTCTTGAGTATATGATGAGGCGTTTGGAGTTTTTTCCTTTTTTTTCTTTTTTTTTTTTAAAAAACAAAAACAAAAACAAAAACAAAAACCAATGGGAGGCTTGTCCCGAAGATTCGGTCGAATACCGCGTAGGTAGTTTCATAAGGAATTAGGGATCGCTTCTACCATGCTGGCGAGTTTCTATCTCTGGTCTAAACAAAATGGTTGTCATGATATGGGCATTCTCTTGTTCATAGTTCAGTATTGGTGTATCTCCCACCTCACTCGTGCACCCAGCTGCCATCCTCCCGGCTGACGATGACCTCGTGAACGTCGAGGCGGTGGTCGACAATCTCCCTGCCGTTGACGAGGTCATTCTCACGAGCGCGCCTGTCTGCGTCTTCCTCGTCGCTGGCGATGCCAGCACGGACGTGCCGCTTGACGAGACGCCGGCGCGCGACGTCAAAATCGACGTCAACGAACCACAGCTCGTCCATGAGGGCGGCGGCGTCGCGCCACACGGGGCGGTCGAGCGCGACGTAGTTGCCCTCGAAGACGACGATGCGGTGCGCCGGGTCGACGGCGATGTCGTCCTCCCGCGGGTCCTTGATGGCGTGGTCGAAGCTCGGGGCGCGGATGGTGGGCGTGTGCGGCGTCAGGGGCGCGCGCAGGGCGCGCACGAGGGCGAGGAAGGCCTCGCCGTTGAAGGTGTAGACTGCGCCGCGGCGGGCGTGGGCCTCGGCTGGGTTGGGCAGCGCCGACAGCTGGGCGCGCGTCAGGTGGTAGCCGTCCATGGGGACGAAGGCGGCCGGGGCCGAGGCTGGGGGGGTGGAGGAAGAGGGCGAGGTGGTGGAGGTCGAGGCGGCTGCTGCTGCTGCTGCTGCGAGGGCGTTGAGCCGGGTTGTGATGATGCCAGAGAGGGTCGTCTTTCCGGAGCCGGGAATGCCGCCTATGGCGATGACTAGGGGGAGAAACGTCAGTTCATCTCTGTTTTGTGGTGGTTATGTTTGGCGGGATGCGGTGCTGTCAGGCGAGGTGAGTTTGGTGGTAGGGTGGTGGGATGACGTACGTAGTCGTTGGTTTGGTGGCGTGGACTGGTATTTCTCCCAGGCTTTGGAGACCAGGTGGTCGACTTGAGATTCCATACTTGTAGCTGATAGGATGGCAGATATCTCAATTTGAGGGAGGAGGAGGTTCGATGCGCTTTAGCCGACTGAAGCTTGTGGGTGAACAAGGACGGAGGGCTCATTGACGAAGGGTGAGGATGAGAGCGGTTTCGGGGTCGTGAGAAGCTATAGTGGGTCACAGGCTGAGTGACATAAGGCATACGGAAGACTGTCCATGCTGTCGGTGGGTTACGGGCTACGCTGATCTGGCAGCTTGACTGGCGAGTGCGGGGCCGTTGGGACGGCTTGAATCGCCGTTGATTTTCGCCCTGCTGGACCCCGTCTCGGCGACTGATGATGGCGTGGGGGGACACGACAGGGGTCTTTTTGCTCGTCACCAAGGATGCAACATTCGATGCCTGCTTGTTGCAGCTACCGTAGCTGCCCTGCCTCAGCAAGATGCCTGGTACATATGCATCTCGGGTATACTCTCCATGCCCGAAGGCCTGACCTACCTAGGTACCTGCTGCACCCGAGCACATTGCATACCCAGGGAGGTATGATAGGTCCCTGTTACGCCTGACATGACACATTTCAGGGCAGACAAACTCAGGGAGAGCAACTACATCAGAGAGGGCAACTATAAAGAACACAGACACCCCGTGCTGATGTTACCTCGTCTCACAGACGCATTCGAAGCGGCCATTGCCAACTGCTGATTGCTTTTGTTCCTCGCAGGCTCGACCACGATGATCGCGGTAGCATTGCTTGGTGGTGGCATATTTGCTCGAGAGCGTAGGTGAACCTGCAGAGGCCAGCCCCATCCTCTGCACTGGAATCCTCTTCTTGCCGGCCATCGCCGAGAAACCCAGATCATCTTCTCCGTACGTTCTTCCAGACCAAACGCTAATGCAGCATGATAGAATACGTACCAGCCATCCGAGACTCCCCGTCTCTCACCCTGCGAGCCGTGTACTCTCGATCCGAGAAGACAGCCACCGCCGTCTCGGCCGAGGTCGTGCCCAGGCCAGACATCTACTATGACAGCCCCGACAAGGAGAACTCCTCGCTCGACCATCTCTTGTCCCGCGCTGACATATCGGCCGTCATCATCTGTCTCCCGATCCCCGTGCAGGCGGGCATCGTCCGCCGCGCCCTGGCGGCAGGCAAGCACGTCCTCAGCGAGAAGCCCATTGCGCGCGACGTCGCGACGGCGAGCGCCCTCCTTGCCTGGCACGTGAGCCGGCCGGGCGCGCCCGTTTGGGCCGTTGCCGAGAACTTCCGCTTCAACGAGAGCCTGCAGTACGCCGCCGCCAGGCTGCGCGACATCGGGGGGCGGCTGGTGACGTTTCGGCTGGCCTTTTACACGTGTGTTCAGAAGGACAACAAGTACTACCAGACTGAATGTATGTACTCGAATCTCGAAACTCGTACTCACGGAGCCAACCTGACGGGGCATTTCGAGAAATAGGGCGCCAAACTCCGGATTTCCAGGGCGGCTTCCTCCTCGACGGGGCCGTGCATTTCATTGCCTCGCTTCGGCTTTTGCTGTGCGCGACGGGAGACACGATCAACAGGGTCATGGCAGCTTCTGCGCTCCTCCAGGAGCACCTCGTCCCCGTGGATACAATCCATGCCGTCGCCTTGACAGAATCCGGCCGAAGCGGCACCATCAGCCTCTCTTATGGCATAGAGCCCAGGTCTGACCTCGAGATCGTCATTATTACAACAAGGGGCTCCGTCACCTGGACGCCGGTGAAAATTCAAGTAACCGATGCAACAGGCCTGGTGAACGAGGTCAAGGAATTCATCTACGACAATGCCGTGAGGGCCGAAATTGAGGCCTTTTGTAGGAGCCTGCCAGGTGGAGTGTCTGATCAGCTGCAAACACCCTTAGAGGCATTGGGAGATCTGAAGGTTCTGCAAGCTCTTCTCGAGTCCGGAGAAGATGGTGGAACACCTAGAGACATCAAAAGCTAAGACAAGCTCTCCGTTCACTAGGATATATATGTAGAGAAGAGAGAGGAAGACAACTTCATTGACGTCAGGGATCACCTCAAATGTAAGAGTGAAAGAGCCAATCGAAAAAGCTATGAAGACGGGGGTGTCGGATCCTCCACTGTCGTCGTAGTCACTGCTCTCCTGGGCTTCTTTTCAAACAGAAATAGAACCGAACCGAGGGCCGCCAAGGAAAAGTACAGCATGACCCTCATTTGCCGCGAATAGGCCTCGGCGAAAATGACCCTCGTCTCATACTGCTTTTCCGGGGGCAGCAAGGCGATATTGCCTGACGATGACAATATGCTAGCCAGTTCCGTGGGCGTCAAGATGGCCGAGGCTTGAGCCCTAATGTGGTCAATAAGCAATGCAGAGCAGACGGCAAGGCCAATTGTGCCGCCTAGGACACGGGTTTGTGTCACGGCGCCCATTGTCACGGCTGTTAGAGTCGCACTTGAGTCAGCCAGGCATCCGGTCTTGGAGCACAGAGGGCCAAGAATCATGGACAGAAATCATACCTAGGTCTTTCTCTGAGACGATAATGGTTGCCATCATCAATATGGTTGCTAGATTGAAGCCAAACCCGAGGCCCATGATGACCTGATAGCCGTACTGCGCATCTGGGACCCTCAGAGTGGTCGAATCAAGTGAGCTGAACAAACCGACGCCAATCACCTGAAGCACACCGCCCAGGGTGAGGACGTAAAGCGGGGGAACTTTGAGCTTCGTAATCAACACGCCGGAGAGAGCGCTTGCCACCGGGGATAGAAGTAGCAGAGGTAGCATGCGGAGTCCAGCGCCGATGGCGGTCGTCGAGTTGACCGTCTGCAGCCGCTGCGGAATATTGATTATTGCGGCCATGAAAGGGAAGCCCGTGAGAAAGCCATTTCTGCAGGATTGTTAGCGTCATTTGTCCCTTTTTTCAGCTCGGTTAAGTGGCTTGAAGAGTCGCTGCTCACAGAAGCAAACCAACGACAAATCGGTTTGAGGTCAGACGCCAGGGGAAGATGGGCTCGCAGACGCCGCTTCTTCCCGACAGCTTGCGCTCCCAGGCGATGAAAGCCAGCCACAAAATACCAGACAAGACAAACGTTGAGATGATGGCGCCACTGTTCCAGGCATACTCTACGCCCCCTTGCTGGAGAGCAAATATAAGGAGGATGGATGCGGCCAACGAAAGGGTCGCGCCGAGCAAGTCAATTCGTTTCCACCTCTTTTCCGAGATCAAGCTGCGGAAGAATGTAGTCGAGTCGCCATAGGGGAAGCCAAAGGGTATCGCGAGCGCTATGAGTGCGGCTGCAAGGGCTCCGCCTGGGCCGCTGCGAAGATGACCCGTCAGTGACTTCGGCAAAAAGTATTGTGAGGTTGAAGTCTGACTTAAGGTAAAAGACCCACCGCCAGGTGGTGTTGTCGGTGATGGCGCCTCCCAGAAGAGGGCCGAGAACACTAGATATGGCGAAGACGGAGGTTACAATGGCGATGTATGTTGCGTACTTGGACGGAGGCACCATCAGCGGAACCATGATGGTGGAGAGCGAATAGATGCCAGAGCCTCCCATACCCTGAAGAGCTCTGAAAACGATCCTGTCGTGGACCCAAATGAGATTAGTATGTTTGATATCGCATTTCGCGCCCATCAGGCCATGAAGGTAGCCCTATAAGTGAAGCAGAATACAGTGACATACAATGGCAGCATAGACTCGGAAGCACCGCAGGCAATGGAAAAAATGGTGAAAAGAGTGATGGCAGAGACGAGCATCAACTTGCAGCCGAGAATGTCACTCAGTTTTGCAAAGATGATCAGGAAGCCTGAAGGCAAAATTCATGTGGTCAATAGTGAACTGGCGCGACGAAACATCAAGCAACGCATACGGGACCACGAACCAGTGTATGTCAACAGATAGGAGGTCACAATCCAGCTGGCCCTATCGAAGCCTTGAAGGTGGTCGACGATAGACACCAGGGAGGTACTCACGATGGTGGTCTCCAGTGTCGAGAGCAGCAAGCTGAGGCATAGTCTGTTGAGATATGGCGGTGGTTAGCGAGAATGTATGTGTGCCTAGCTTGCCAATTTGGTAGGCTGCTGCTGTGCAGAGGTGGATGGATTTACCCTGCTGTCAAGGCATGGAGCTTCCATCCAGTATGGTAGACCTTTTGTCGAGTTTGAGTGGCCACGTCGGGGGGGTGGATATCTGGCGGCGTAGGGTCTGCTTCTGCTTCTGGACGGGACAAGGCGACGCTGCCATTGCGGGTAGCATCTTTGCCCCCCTGACCGAGATCGGCATCAGGTTCCGGGTTTCTGAGGAAGGGAGGAGGCGTTTTGGGCTCGCCAGAAGACGGAGAAACATCCATTGGAAGAAGAGGAGCGAGAAATGAATCCAGGACTTGACAGAAGGGAAAAGGAGCGAGGAAAGGTGACACGACGAGGAAATGGCCGAGAACTGCAAGCTTGATCGTGATCGGGCCCTTGAGCGAGAAAAAACGGGCGATAAGTGCCGTGACACGAACGGCGTGGATCGGATAGGCGGAGGTTCGAGAGGCTTCAAGATGAGGCGTGTGAATGTTGGATGTCGAGCCGGCAAGTGCCTGAATAGACAGATGGTCATCGAGACAAAAGACGAGGCAGCGAACTGGCAAAGCTGGGAGATGTACACCCAGGTGTCGACGTACAAAGAGTGATTGCCAACTGCCAATGCTTGCTCGCACCCATGCCGAATGGCCCATATGACTGGCCATTTCCACCTTCTCACCGGCCGGCCAATGCAGTGTAACAGCCAACGGCCTCTGGCTGACGTGCGTGTCGAACGATGAGAGGCAGAAATGCAGACTCAACACCAGCACGCCATGCGCATCTTGAAAATCCGGTCTTCACCTGGATGAGGTACCTCTCCCTCGTTCTTTGATGCATGGAGGCTTCCAGCGGTCCCGGATCCTCCTGCCTTGGTCCAGACAGCGACTGGCAACGGCAAGAGAAAGAGCAACACATCTGTGGTGGGCCGGAACAAGTTCTCCGGGAGAAACTGCTATGCTGCTTGGTGCACTCAAGCATCTCGGCTTGTTCTCTCCTTCGAGGTTGGATGTCTTGCAAGCACCTTTGCGAAATTGAGCGGCGGCTGCTTCCCCCCACGGATCATGCAACATGATCGGCCGCACATGATAGGGGCTTCAGAAATACTTGAGTCTACGTGCTTCGGGGTACTGAAAAAGAATCGGGGCTCCTGGAGAACTTAGCCACTCAGATGCGACCACGCCCTGTGCCACAGCTGCGTCCCGTGCGGGTACTTGGTTGATTGTAGCTACCTCACCTGCCCTATCTATGGGTACCTGAGGAAGCTGCAGCCCAGGGGCCTTCTACAAGGCAGGGGTCATCCGAACCTCAAGCAACCTCGCATCACAGCCTCATGCCTTGCCGTCTATCACACATCATCCAACTACCACTCTATCAACTACGACCCACCACCACCAACATCTTCTTATGTGACAAATCAATCTTTCACAGAGGATCCATCCTGGTTGATCCTTCACCCATGGCGTTGAAACAGAGTCAACATCAAAGGATGCATCAAGTCGCGGCAGACGGGCCGAACTGATATCGTCGATGTCGACGTTGACGGCGACGGAACCTCACAAGCCTCGAACCACTGGCCGAAAACAAATCACGCATTGTCTAGATTCTTTCTCGATACTCCATCAACGTGACATTGCGTATGACTGCATCGCCAGGATTCATCTCCTTCGATGGGATCCCGGTCACAGACGCTCTCGCAGCCCGCCCTCATCCGCACCATCCACACCAGCCCGCCCGTTGATCAGTGCGATGTCCGCCCGCAATGACGATACCGCATCCTCTAGCCCAGCCGCTGCTTGTGCCTCCTCAACCAGGGCCACGATTCTCTCCATGGCGAAGAAGACGGTGTCGATTTTGCCAGATAGCACCGACAGCATCCGCCCCCGACGCACCACCTGGCAGCTGCGGTCATCCCACGCCCCGCAAGGCTTGGTCTTGATGGCCAGCTGAGGGCCGACGTAGCGGAAGGTATTGGCGAACGAGGGCACGTATCGCGCCACCTGCTCCTCCATGAGTGCTCTCTTAGCTGCGATGACTTCGGGCGCTGCCGCCACCCTGTCGCGCGCCGCCCTCGCTTCGTGGGGGCACAGGAACTGACCCAGCGGCGTGTACGGTACACTCGACAGCGTGAAGAGGCCCGGCTCTTCTGTTGGGTACACCGAGCACAACGGGCCGTCGACGAGCGTGACGGCTGGGAAATCCACGGGGCCCTCATAGTATAGCAGCAACGTCGGCTCGTACACGACCTCGATCCCCGGCGGCCTCGCGAGGTGTCCCCATGTCGCATCAACCCCGTAGTCGAACCGCTCCCCGTCAATGAAGACTCCGGCTCCCGTGTCCACGATGCTCGACACGGCCTGTCCTAACGCGAGCACACCCGCCAGCTCAGCCGCAAAGTGCGCCCTCGCCTTGGCCAACAGCAGCACCCTCTCCCCCGTACGCACAACGCCTGCCACGTTGGCGAGCTCAACCCCCATGGGCGCCCCCTCCGTGAACTCCACGCCGCTCGATGCCATGACCGCGCGATAGGTCCCATAGTCTAGGAGGGACTCCCGCGATGCCACGGCGTATGTGTTGCATGGTACGCTGCGGCTGAGGCCTGGGTACCGCTCGAGAAATCGCAGAAATCCGTCGCGAGACTGGATCCGTGTATCGCTGTGTCGCGCATAGTGAAAGCCCATGTGCAGTCGAAACTGATTGTTACCGGATGCTTCATGCAGGAGCCGCGTGTGTTGCTCAAAGACCTTCACCTCGAAGCCGAGGGCTCGGAGGGATGTCGCGATGTGGCAGCCGTAGAAGCCACCTCCGATGATGCCGAAGCTCAGGGGTTCCGCGGAGATTAGCGCCACCATGATATATATGGTGCCCTGCTGATCAAGATGGCATAAGAGACAAGGCCTGGCCGTAGTCAGTAGAAGGCTAATTTGTGAGGCGGGGGAGGTGTACTTTGACAACGCCTTTTCCTGGTTGGGAGATGAAGTCAATGGCGGTACCGGAGTTACGCAGCGAGGTTCTTTGCATATTAGAACAGGACAGTCCAAGAGGCATGCAGAAAGCCCACGTCGGGCAGGTGGATGAAGGGCGAGGTCTCCGGTGGAACAAAACCTGCCAAGGGACGAGATAAAGCCGAGCCTGAAGTGATGTAGGCGTCTCACCATGCTGAATATCTATGGGGGTAGAGCGTGTCGTGTGTCTATTTATAATCCCTTACACCTCCGCCATCTTGTCGCCGACCCAACGCACCCGTACGTACTTCTTCAAGTAGAGCATCTGCGAATAATCATCGGTTCTCTGCGTCTATTTGCTCCCAAGTCATTTACGCTTTGCCATCAACATGCGTATCCTTTGTCTCCACGGCATGGGCACTAATAGTAAGGTAAGTTTGTTTCTTTCCTCCATTTTCATCCCCCCTCTCGAGGTTCCCACGCTCATGTAGCCTCAGGTGTTCCAGATGCAGACAAGTGAGTGCTGCCTTGTGTACTCTCCGATCCAATCATCACACTAAAATGAGCCTACGTGAGCAGCCGCTCTGAGACATCAACTCGGTCATCCACAAGCCCATCATTATGAATTTATTGACGGCGGCGAGCCTTGCGACCTGGCGCCCGGCATCGAGACCTTCATCTCTGCTGATGAGGCCCTCGCCTACTACGACCCAAAATCAGCCCCCAGTATCCTCAATGCCATTGATGACCTCTCTTCCTGGCTCACCGAGAACGGGCCCTTTGATGGCGTGATGGGCTTTTCCCAAGGCGCTTCCCTCGCTGCCATGGTCATGGCCCGCGCCCGCTTCGCCAATCCTCCACTCTTCTCCTTTGGCGTCTTCTTCTGCGCCGGCCTGCCATACTGCGAGGACAGCCTGCGCGCCGGCGAGGTCAAGTTTCTGCGCGCCGCTGATGGGGTTGGGCCCGTGATTCATGTGCCCACGGCGCACATTGTCGGACGCGGAGATCCGGATGTCGCGCACGGCACGGGCCTAGCTGAGTTGTGCCAGGAGTGGGGGAGAGTTCTGCTTGATCATGGCGCGGGGCATGAAATTCCGCTGGCTCCTGTGGAGGTTACGAAGAACATGGCGAGCGTGGTTGCGCAGGTCATGCGCAAGTCTACCTTTGGACAGTGATGGCTTATGACTTGGTAATAGGGGTAATTGAAGACTGGACACAAAGTTTGATAATTCTTCAATCTGGTAAACAATACCCGAAATGACCAGCTCATGTGAACAAGTCACGACATCTGAATATCTTCTCACAAGTTGCTAACCCGGTAAATCATGTAAATAAATCCCCCCAACAGACCAGCCGAGCCGCAAAGCAACAGAGCAATATCGACGTTATTCAGTTTCAGCCATGACATGCGCACGTCGGCCGTCTGCAGATGCATCGGGCGCAGCTCTCGGCCGCGTGGGTAGAAATCCGCATCCTTGACATACAGAGGCGACGAGGTACCGCCCTCCATCTCGACACCACGCGGCTCACGTCCGAGCAGCTGGTGCTCGAACCGGCCGTCCCAGTCGTATAGGTGCTCCTCGATGAGGTCGGCTGCCAGAGACCTCCTCCGAGATGCCACGGCCGCGATTTTGCGGAGGCGAGCCGACTCCCTCTCAAAATCATCCTTCTCGCTGACAACGATGCGCGTTACGCCCTCGGTCAGCTGAGCGGCTGTGAAGTCTTTCTTTTGCAGCCGGACAGCGACACCCGCGGCCTCGAGCCGGAGGGCGTTGTTCATCTGGTCGCCAAAGACGCCCATGGCGATCATGGGCACGCCGTGAAAGACGGACTCGTTGGCCGACGACGGGCCGGCGTGGGTCAGAAAGACGGCCGTCGAGCCGTGGGCGAGAATGGCGCGCTGCGGCGCCCACGTGCAGCTGAGCCAGGCTGGGTGCTCGTTGGCCAGCATGCTGGCAACGGTCAGGCAGCGGTCGCCGCCGGCGGACGAGGAAGAGGACAGCCGCTCGGACTCAATGCCGCGGCGGGCCACGAGACTCAGGGACCAGACTATGCCGTCGATGACGCCCGTAGCGAGGGCCGTATCGAGACCACGCACGATCTTGTCCACCTGCGCGCTGTCGAGAATGACATGCGTGCCAAAGGCGACGTAGCAGATGCGCTTGCGGGCGGCGAAGAAGGACGCAAACGGATCCCCCATGGCCGGCCACGACTCGGAGAGAATAGGCCCTACTGCGTGGACCAGCGGCGGGGTGTCTCGCGGCACCTCGATGCCATAGTACGAGTTGGTGAGCACGAGATGATCTGGCTTGGACTGCTTCTGCCGCGGCGGCACGCCCTCCTTCTTGCGCATGGAGCGTACGAAGAAGAGCCAGCGCAAGAAGTAGGGTGCCGACCGCAGCAGAAAGGTCATCTCGAAGAGCCGGTCCGTCAGGGACGCCTTCTCGCTCGTCAGGCAGCGCTGCTGCATGCCTGACTGGCCGGGAATGTACTTTTGCGGCATCACCAGCCACGGCATTTGCGGCCACATGACGGCCAGAGGGAGCCGAAAGTCAGAGGCCACATCCACGGCAGCTTCGACGTGGTAGTCGGCAAAGATAAAGTCGGGCCTGGTCTTCCTCACGACGTCTCCGAGCCGCCGGTATGTCTCGGGCCAGAAGGCGTCAAACGCAATCTTGCCGTCGACGATGTCCCGCTTGCCGGCTGGCGTGTCCCAGTCCCACCTGGAGAATCGTCGGTAGTGCACTTCCTCATCGGCCGCCGAGATGGCAGTCCCTACTATGTGAACGGCAGACACGAACGGGTAGGGGTCGGCGAACTTTTGTCGCCCTTCAAGTGTTGCGAACTCAATAGTATGACCTCTGGTGGCGAGTATCGCGCACACTTCAAGCATAGGGGCTGCAGACAGAAATCCAAGTCAGTTTCGATCATCAAATTGTCTTCTTCGGTGGTGTTTTCTTTTTTTACTCCTGACATACCGGAGTTTGTGGAGCCCCCTACCGTCACGACAACGAGAACCTTTGCCTTGGGAAGAGTATCCATGGCGGGATAATCCTACGGGATTGAGTCTGTCAACTTGGCTGAAGTCTTGCTCAGGCTGCCTTCGTTCGTTCAACGCTTCGAAAATCGAGATATCTGCCAGCAGTCTGTGTTGCACACCATGCTGCGCAGACTAGCCAATGCAGGTAGATGCCTGAGTTCGTCGCTCTACTGGCAGTGGCTTAACTCAAGCGTTCATGTGAGCCCCTTTCCCGGGCATGCAGAATCACCTCTCAGTAGGGACTTTTGTCTTGGAGGGACGGGACGGAAATGGCATGAGGAAGATCAACGCCTGTGGCACAATGCGCCAAGCTGGCCTCGCTGTGCCAGTAGCATTCGATTCATCTCCTCACCGACATATTTTGGCATTACGACCTACCTGAACTGGGCATAATGTTCACACAGAGTACTGGAAATAACCTCGCCAGCAAATCTTCCGATGCTGATCACATGTGGTGCATAACATTGGACAAGTGTTGACGGAAGGAATTTCGCCGATGCAACACTGCTAAACTTGGAGCGAGTTCCACGCAGTCAGTTCGTATAACCACGTCGAAGCCATCCATGTCTACGCCTTCCCTTGCCTGGACAATGCCGAGACTATGGCGGCGAACATGGCGTGGCCGTCCAAAGACCCTGGAATTCGTCGCTTCCGAATCGGGCGGTCCCGTGGGGGTCGCGTCAGGGCGCTTCTCGAATGCACGGGGAAGCTGTCGTCAGCCTTGGCGGAAATGACTCTTGCCTTATCTTTCTTGCGGTCTGCTGAGGGCGACATGCCAAATCTCACGAATCGATCGATGAGTGGCGGGTGGATCAGCGTTTTGACGTCTCTGAAGATCCTCCGGAACACACAGCCTGCATAACCGGCGGTCGGGAGGATCCTGCCGGCCACGGGCACAGGAACAGGTGCAGGAGGGATTCGAAGGATGGAACGGCACATGCGAGAGACACGACGAACTCATTGGGTCGCTAGTACCTTTATCCGCCGGCTGACTTGTGACGTCGCAATCGTCTTGATGGGACGAGATTGTGCTTACGCATCGTCAGACGTGACACGGCACTTCTGTGCATTGCATGAGCGTTTTGACACCTGCAACATGGCATGTTTACTCTGTATGCCTTGCTTGGCATCTCTCGGCACAGCCTTGCCGCCCGATGGGTGTCGGCGTAGCGATCGCGTATGATCCAATGAACGCGCCACATGGCTGAGAAACGACGATAACGGCAAAACTACAAACTGCTCTCAGCTGACGAGCAAAGAAGAATGGTTCCTATCTCGTGTGCACATGGTATGCAGGCACAGCATTCGATCAGAAAGCCCCCGCTTCCTGCTGAAGACGTCGCCTCACCGGTCTCAAGTTGTAGGGTGGAAGCAACGCAGCCGGTGACTGATAGAAGTCCAAGGGTACTTTGATCGTTGTTTCTGTAAGTACTTACTTACGTAGTACTACGTTGGGTTCGTCACAAGTTTGGTGCCAATGCATTTCAACGGGTCGGCGTGGATAGACCTGGATGTCACAAGTTGTATCAAGAGTACACCTGCGAGTATAGTAGTTGAAAGCGCGTCAAGTCAGGAAACAGTGATGCAAGGCTCTTTTCAAGACACGGTAGAGATATCTTGAGAAGGGAGGCAATAGGTCTCTGGCAAGTTTAGGAACAACAAAAATACATAACCATCTACTTGGGTAAAACAACACACAATAACTGACCTGGATCAGAGCATACTTAGATATCTCACAAGTCAGATAAGCGCCCATTTCTGTCACTTGGCAAGACATCACGGAGAATAGCCATCACCGAATTCAGGGTAGGAATCAGGTAATCTCTTCTTGCAGGCAGCGTATACTCGTACCTCGAGGTAGTAACATGTAGACAGACAAGGAGCGTCAGAGCAGCTAAGGAAGTCGCATGGATGATCAGTACGTGGTTTCGTACGGGAAGTAATCAGAACCTGAGAGTCAAGAAGGAATATAAAGGTAGGAAAACCGATCTCGCCGTCCATAAATTGCCGTGATTTAACACACTTTCTCTCTGCATCCAAACTTGTAAGCCTTCATCGATAGTGTTGCTGAATGTATATGGCACCATACATTAATCTTTGAACATACGTTCCCTCGTCTCGATTGAAACGGATGAACTCAACAACCTTCGTTCATCAAGGACATATACTCAACATCGTTCTCCTCACACACCCTGATCACACATTTTATTCATAACTTACATTCTGTCACGCTACCCTACGATTCTTCGCAACCATGGAGCCCATCGCCATCATCGGCATGGACCTTAAGTTCCCCGGTGACGCCACTGACGCCGAGTCCTTCTGGGACATGCTGATGGAGGGCCGCTCGGCCTTGCGTGAGATTCCTACGGACCGGTTTAATGTGTCAGCCTTTTACCATCCCGACCCTGAGCGCGCGGGCTCTCTCAACGTTACCAAGGGTCACTTCCTCAACGGAGACATCGCGGCCTTTGACGCGCCATTTTTCTCCATCACGCCGGCCGAGGCCGCAGGCATGGACCCCCAGCAGCGCGGTCTCCTCGAGTCGACATACCGTGCGCTCGAGAATGCCGGCCAGCCGCTGGAGAAGGTCACGGGCTCCAAGACTGGCGTCTTCGTTGGGTGCTTCACCCGCGAGTACGAGGCCATCATGTTCAAGGAGACGGAGACGCAGCAGCGATACTTCGCCACGGGCACAGGGACAACCATGCTCGCGAACCGGCTGAGCTACTTCTATGATTTGCGTGGCCCCAGCGTCAGCCTCGACACGGCGTGTTCGAGTAGCCTTGTGGCGTGTCACCTCGCGTGCGCGAGCCTGCGGTCCGGCGAGTGTGACACGGCACTCGCCGCCGGCTGCAACCTCTTTTATAACCCAGATACTATCATCCCACTGACAGCCCTGGGATTCCTGTCGCCCGACGGCCGATGCTACAGCTTCGATAGCCGTGCCAACGGCTATTCACGCGGCGAGGGCTTCGGCATGGTGGTGCTCAAGCGGCTTAGCGACGCTTTGCGCGACGGCGATACCGTCAGGGCCGTGATCCGGGGGTCCGCAAGCAACCAGGACGGGAGGTCGCCCGGCATTACACAGCCGACACGCCAGGCTCAGGTCGACCTTATCC
This sequence comes from Verticillium nonalfalfae, assembly GCF_003724135.2. NCBI lineage: Eukaryota > Fungi > Ascomycota > Sordariomycetes > Glomerellales > Plectosphaerellaceae > Verticillium > Verticillium nonalfalfae. The sequence continues at coordinate 141,414 of NW_021167278.1, forward strand.
GCGCCGCTTATGACGCCGCCGGCCTGGACCTTACGCGGACGCGCTTCTTCGAGGCCCATGGCACTGGCACCCCGGTCGGTGACCCCATCGAAGCCAGCGCTATTAGTGGTGCCTTCTCAGAGCACCGTTCCGCCGCAGAGCCTATGGTTGTAGGCGCTGTCAAGACAAACATCGGTCATCTTGAAGGATCCGCAGGCATCGCAGGCCTCATCAAGACGGTACTTGTGTTGGAGCACGGTGTTGTTCCTCCCAACACGTGGTTCGAAAAGCCTAACCCCAAGATCCCCGTCGACGAGTGGCATCTTCGGTTCCCGACCAAGCCTCTGCTGTGGCCGGGTGAGGGTCTGAGGCGTGCTTCCGTCAATGCTTTTGGCTACGGTGGTAGTAATGCACACGTCGTCCTCGATGATGCTCTCCACTATCTCCAGGAGCACGGCCTCAGAGGGCGACACCATACCGCCAAGAAGGCGACCCTGAAGAAGGCCCTTACCAACGGACATGCCGCCAACGGCGTCAACGGCCATGGGACGAATGGTGTCAATGGCCATGAAGTCAATGGCCATGGTCATAGTGCCATCACTCAACCGCGTGCCTACATCTTCTCAACATTTGACCAAGACGGAGCGGCCCGTATCGCGTCAACGTACCAGACCTTTCTCTCCTCCCGCAAGACGGTCCAGCCGCCGTCGCCAAACTTCCTTTCGGATCTATCGCACACACTCACACGCCGCACCGCCTTCCCCTGGCGATTCTCCGTCGTCGCCAACAGCGTCGATAATCTCGTCTCTCGTCTCGCGGCCAACCCCTCACCAACCCGCGCCGCCTCAGACCCCCAGCTCGCCCTCGTATTCACAGGCCAGGGTGCTCAGTGGCACGCCATGGGTCGTGAGCTTTTGACCTCCAATCCCGTCTTCAGTGCCTCCCTCTTTGCTGCCGACCGCTACCTGCGCGGCATCGGCTGCGCCTGGTCTCTTGTTGGCGAGCTTCTACAGGACGAGTCAAGGTCTCGCGTCGCCGACGCTGCCTTTAGCCAGCCACTCTGTACGGCGCTCCAGGTTGGGCTTGTCGATGTGCTTGCCACTTGGGGTGTGCGGCCCGCCGCCGTGCTCGGGCACTCTTCAGGCGAGATTGCGGCCGCGTACGCCGTGGGCGCCTTGTCGCGCGAGGCGGCGTGGCGTTTGGCATACCATCGTGGTGCCCTGTCGTCGGCGCTTGCTACAACCACCGGGAGCGACCATCGCCGAGGCGGCATGGCATCTGTGGCCATGACCGCCGAGGATGCGACTAGATACCTCGGTGACAAGCTTGGGGTTGCGGCTGTTGGGCGGGACATTGTCGTGGCGTGCGTCAACAGCCCTCGCAATGTGACCATCAGCGGCAATGCTGAGAGCGTCGACAAAATCCAAAAGGCCCTCGAGGCTGATGGCGTGTTCGCGCGCACGCTCCAAGTGAACAACGGCTACCACTCGCCGCTGATGGAACCCATTGCTGAGGCCTACCGCGCATCGATCGGTTGTCTCGACACTGTCGATGTTGAAGATGAGAAGAGCCGTCCTGTCTTCTACTCGTCTCTCACCGGAACAACAGCCTCCATAGCAGACCTCCAAAGCCCTGCATACTGGGTCCAGAACCTCACTTCGCCTGTACAGTTCTCAAAGGCATTTGCTCTCATGTGTTCGAGTGCAGGACCACAGTTCAAGAAGCTGGGCTCTCGCGGCGCAGCCCATCAGCAGCAGCGGCCTAAGATTAGCGATGTCCTCGAGGTCGGGCCACACGCCGCCCTACGCGGGCCCATCAGGGAGATTCTCGACCTCGCGCCGCAGGTGACGGCTGTCGGCTATGAATCGATCTTGCGCCGCAACACGTCGGCCACCGACACGGCCCTGACGGCGGCTGGCTGGCTGTGGTGTCGTGGCCACTCCATCGACGTGGCAACGGCCAACGACGCGGCCCATGAAGACAATCCTATTGCTTCTAGTCGCCTCCTCACTGAGGCGCCCGGCTACCCCTTTAACCACGCCAACCGGTATTGGAATGAGAGCCGCATCAGCCGTGGCTACCGCTTCCGCCAGGCCATCCGCCACGAGCTTCTCGGTGCCCCAGTGCCCGACTGGGACCCGGCGCACGCCGTGTGGCGAAACTACCTCCGCCTCGTCGAGAACCCCTGGGTCAAGCACCACCGCATCACAGGTGCCACCATCTACCCGGCAGCCGGCATGCTCGTCATGGCCATTGAGGCTAGCCGCCAGACAGCCGACCCCTCGCGCGTCGTTCGAGGCTTCCGCATCCGCGACGCCCGCTTCGCCGTCGCTTTGCGTGTGCCCTCCTCCCAGACGGGCATTGAGACGCACTTTTACCTGCGCCCTGCACCCCGCGATCACCCTGACACGGCGCTGCAGAGTGTGCGTGAGTTCGCCTTGAGCAGCTACGAGGGCGGCGAGTGGCACGAGCACTGTCGCGGCCTTGTCGTCACCGAGTACGAGCAGCCGCCCACGGCCGTTGACGGCGGGCGCGAAGAGTCGTCTTTCAGACAGGCATGCCTCGAGACCTTGGCACGCGTAGAGGCCGAGGTCAGAGTTGAGACATCGTTCCGCCAGCTCTACGAGCACCTGTCGACCGTCGGCCTCGATTTCGGTGCTACGTTTCAGACACTACGCGACATACGCTGTGGACACGATGTCGGAGCTGCCGTCGCCACGGTTGAGCGCCAGGATCTCGAGGGCCTTATGCCCCTGGGCTACCTACAGGAGCACCTTGTGCACCCCACCGTCCTCGACGGCATTCTTCAAAGCATCATTGTGTGCTTGACAAAGGGCGGCCGAGATATGAACCAGGTCATGGTCCCCTCCGAAATTGGAGATATCTGGGTTTCGGCATCGCCCACGGCCAAGTTCGAATCGGTACGCGTCACCTGCGAAGGTTCGTTCCTCGGTATGCGCCAGGCTGAGGCGCGAATCGTCGGCGTTGACGTGGTCACCGGGGAGCCAGTCTGTACTGTTGATGGTTTTGTCATCACCTCCGTCGCACGCGCCGAGACGAGCGCCGAAGCGGCAGCCTCAGCAGCGGGCAGGCGGCTCTGCTTTGACCTCGACTGGAAGATTGATCCAGCATTTGTCGACCAAAGGGTCGCGAATGACGTTTTCCAGCCTGATGCCGCGTATGGCCCCACGCCAGAACAGGCACTGCTCATCGAAAATGTCGAGATGATGTGCTATCTATACATCAGACGCTACAATGACGCTTTCCTGTCGAGCCCTGAGCAGGAGGCGAGTCAGCGAAAGAACAGCAAGGTTGGCCACCACGCTCAATACTTTGACTGGATCAAGTACCAGTTGGAAAAATATGAGGCTGGCCAAGTGGCCCATGCCAAGGCCGAATGGCGACAGCGCGCTGCCGACGATGAATATGTGACGCTTATGGAGAGCAAGCTCCTCGAAGAGGGCTCGCCTGAGGGTAAACTCGTCGTCAGCGTTGGTCGTCAGCTCCCAGCCATCTTGGCGGGCGAGGCTGATGCCCTCGAGCTACTTTTCCAAGACAAACTCGTGGAGAACGTGTACCGGTCTGGCGTCGGCGCCGAGCTGGGCTACCGTCGAATGGTTTCTTACATCGATGCCATGGCTCACAAAAACCCTGCCATGCGCATCCTCGAGATTGGCGCCGGCACGGGCGGCGCCACTCGTCCTATCCTCGAGTGTCTCACGACGCAGGACACCCCACGCTTCAGCCACTATGCCTTCACCGATATCTCCATTGGCTTTTTCGAGAAGGCTCGCGACATGTTCGACAAAGATGCTGGCGGACGTATGAGCTTCCGCGCTCTCAATGTTGAGGCAGACCTTGCAGACCAGGGCTTCGAGAACGAAGACGATCAGTACGACCTGATCGTCGCCGCCAACGTCATTCACGCAACCAAGAGTCTCCAAAAGACGCTCACAAACGCCCGTAAGCTGCTCCGGCCTGGTGGCAAGCTGATGCTGTATGAGATGACAAACACGGATATGATCCGCACTGGCTTCGCCTTTGGGCTGCTGCCCGGCTGGTGGCTGTCCGCCGAGGATTTCCGCAAGTACACACCCCTAGCGAGCCCCCAAGACTGGTCTGCAATGCTCAAGAAGAGCGGATTCAGTGGCATCGATGTTCAAATGTACGACTTCCCTGATCACCGACACCAGATGGTGAGCGTGCTTATCTGCAGCGCCGAAGGCGGGCCAGCAAGTTTTACAGCCGGGTCCGGGCCCCCTACGACCTCCAACACTTCGTCAGAAGCTCTCACCATTGTCGTCAGCGACTCGCCCTCTAGCTCGTCCCTGCAGATGACCGTAGCTGAGAATCTGAAAAGATCGGGCAGTACCGGTTCCAAGATTGTCGGCCTCCGGGACTTTGCAGCCCTCGATACCCGAGATGTTCAACAACGTCGGTGCATCTTCCTCGGAGACATTGACTCGGACTTCCTCGAAAACGTGCAAGGTGATGAGTACAATGCCTTGCAGAGGCTGATATCAACCGTCAAGACGCTGCTCTGGGTGAATCAGGGAGGTGGACCCTTGCCCGCGAGCCCAGGCGCCGACATGGTCACGGGCTTCGCGCGGTGTATGCGCGCCGAGAATCCAGGCCTGACCATGATGACACTCTCGCTGGAAAGCGCCAGCAATATCGACTCTTCGATTTCCACCATCTTGCGCGTTCTTCAAGCATCTGGTGGCGAGAACAGCTTCTTCGCGAGCAATGGCGGTTCCATACTCATCCCCCGCATCACCGAGGCCACCCGCATGAACGAAGTTATCGCCGCCAAGGCAAAGGGTGGTGCCTCTTCCACCGTGACAGAGACGTGGGCGGCTGCCACTTCTGGCAGGGCGCTCAAGCTCGCTTGCGATACGCCAGGCCTTCTCGATACGCTGCAGTTCCGTGACGATCCCCTTCAAGAGCAGCCCCTGGGCTCTGAGGATGTCGAGGTACAGGTGCACGCCACTGGTTTGAACCTACTTGATGTCATGATCGCTCTCGGCCAGGTGACAGGCGAAGCTTTCGGTCAAGAGTGTGCCGGTGTTGTGACGCGCGTAGGTGACGGCGTCAGTCGCGTTGCCGTTGGCGATCGAGTGTGTGGGCTGCTGCGCGGCACCTTCAAGAACCTGGCGCGTGGCACGCAGTGGCAGTTTGTTAAGCTTCCGTCATCTGTTGACCACGCCGTTGGTGCCGCTATGCCCGTCGTCTACACCACGGCTTACTATGCACTCCACGACCTGGCGCGATTGCAAGCTGGTGAGAGCGTGCTAATCCACTGGGGTGCTGGTGGCGTCGGACAGGCGGCTATTCAGCTGGCCAAGAAGATTGGCGCCGACGTTTTCGTTACGGTCGGTTCACTGGAGAAGCGGGACTTCGTACACGAGCACTATGGTGTTGCGCTCGACCACGTCCTTTCGAGTCGTGACCTGTCGTTTGTTCAGGGCATCAAGAGGCTGACAGGAGGCCGTGGCGTCGACGTCATCTTGAACTCGACATCTGGCCAGACACTGCGGGCGACATGGGACTGCATCGCGCCATATGGACGTTTCGTCGAGATTGGAAAGGTTGACATATTTGCCAATGCGGGACTTCCCATGGCTCCGTTCAAGAAGAGCGTCACCTTCTCTTTCTTCGATATTGGCCTTTTGTCGCTCGAACGGGGCCCTCTTTTCGGTCGGGTGCTCCAAGACGTCGTCAATCTTCTGGCAGATGGGTCAATCACTCCGCCGCAGCCGCTGCATGCGTACACTTACTCCAACATCCAGGAGGCGTTCAGGATTATGCAGGCAGGAACGCATACCGGAAAGCTTGTCCTCGAGCCTCGTCCCGATGACTTGGTAACAGTTGAGCCAAGCCGTAAGCCATCGTACTCATTTCCCGCCGATGCCGCCTACGTACTTTCCGGGGGTGGTGGCGGCCTCGGTCGAAGTACAGCACGCTGGATGGCCTCCCGTGGTGCGAAGAACCTCATCATTCTCTCGCGCTCGGGCACGTCACGTCCAGCAACGCAGGAGCTCGTCAACGAGCTCACACAGGCTGGCGTCAACGTTGTGGCTCCGCAGTGCGACGTCTCGAACAGAGAGGCTCTCACAGCTATCCTTGACGAGTGCGCCGCGACTATGCCGCCCATCAAAGGATGTATTCAGGGCTCCATGGTGCTCAAGGACTCTCTCTTCGCCAACATGACGCAGGAGGACTACTACACGGCGGTGCGTCCCAAAGTGGTGGCTTCACGAAACCTGCATGAGCTGCTGCCTAGAGATATGGACTTCTTCGTGCTGCTCTCGTCGGCGTCCGGCGTCGTCGGTAATCGCGGCCAGTCCAATTACTGCATAGGCAACACGTACCAGGATGCGCTGGCGCGTCATCGCGCAGGCCGTGGGCTCCCTGGTGTGGCCGTGGATCTAGGCATGATCCTTTCCGTGGGCTTTGCCGCTGAAAATCAGGAAAGCATGGCCAACCTGCGACAGGAAGGCTTCAATGCCATGCGTGAGGATGAGTTCCTAGCTCTGCTGGACATCCTATGCAGTCCACCTGATCTTGACGCCGACGCAAACGGGAGCCCGCAGATCGCCGTCGGTCTCGAGGTGCCTGCCACGCTGCGGATCAAGGGCATCCCAGAGCCTGCCTGGCTGCACGATCCTCTCTTCCGTCAACTTTACCAGATCCGTGGCGACAGCGATGGTCACGGAGATGGCGATGGCGATGGTTCCGCTTCTTCGACATCCTGCAGCGTCCTGCTCCCCGCAGCGTCGTCGCTCGCCGATGCGGCGGACATCGTGGGCACTGCCATCGTCCAGAAGCTGTGCAAAGCGCTGTCGTCGAGCGAGAGGGACATTGACACGTCGAAGCCGCTTCACAGTTATGGCGTCGATTCTCTTGTCGCTGTCGAGCTGCGCACCTGGTTCATGAAGGAGGTCGGGGCTGACATGGCCGTTTTCGACATTATGGGCGGGTCCAGCTTGAAGGAGCTGGCTGAGCTGGCTGCCAAGAGGAGCTCCTTCGTCCACCTTGCTGATGAGGATGCTGATGAATGATCTGGGTGATTATTGTAGTCATTGGCATGTATGGATATATGGAGCGGGCTTTTCTTTTCTCTTTTCTTGCTTCGTTCATGTTGTTGCTTGAAATGATGATGTTGACAGCCAAAGAATGGTTGAGGGGTTCGACTTTGGTGCGCTCAGGGGTTGTGCTGACTAAGGAAGGCCCTTCTCCAACTTGTTCGTCTCTAGGTCTCAACTAGAAGGTGCGGAATACGTGGAAAGGCAGACAAATACATTTCTTCCTTGCAAGTCATGTGCTTGATCATAATTCATTCTTGAGGCCAGTAAAAAAAAAAAATTAAAAAAAAAATTTACAAATCACTGTGAATCTCCGAATAGCAATTGCTGCAGGTACGATGTTGTACCCCACTCTTGCGTTGTCATGAAGGCCTCGAGATTCCAAGCAGCTGCAACCCGATGCCTGCCGTTATTGTAGTCGTGGGCTCTTCGGTCTCGAGCACGAACACTTGGTCCGCCTGTCTTTTTGTCTCTCAAATTCAAATGACACCTCTGGATCGCTGGTTTCTGATCTTTGCACTCCTCACAGCAACATCCACTGCTTCTGCCAAACCCACATGGAAGAACGGCCTGTTGACACCGACGACAGGCTGAAACCCTGTAACGCTCGCATCGTCTTCGTCAGCACCGCTTTCGACGAGCGTCCCGTCGCTCTTCTCTTCGTCCCCAGACTGCACGCCTTGGTCCCCGCCCATGTCCGCCGGCAACCCAGCGACAGCATAGCACGGCGTCCACTGCGCCGACGAGACCGGCCCGTCCGTGTTCAAAGGGTGACCAAAGCCTGCGACGGCCAGAGCGCGTCTCGCCCAGCGATTGCGCACCCCGGCGAAATGCCACTCGACGACGCCTGGCGCTGCGTGGCGGGCAAGCGTCGTCCGGAGATCGACGAGGCCCTGGATGCTCGTTATGTCGACGCTATCGACGGCTGAGCAGTCGAAGATGATGGTGCGGAGACGAGGGAGGTGGTCGTCGTATGTGGAGCCGAGACTGGACGGAGGGTCGTCGAACAACATGGATGCAGAACCCGCCTCTTTGTTCGGACGGGGCTCCTGGACGTTCCACAGACGGTCCGACGGCTTGATGGAAGGATCTTCTGGGGTCGTGCGGCGAGTGTGGGACGTGATGTAGCTGGAAATCAAATCCACGTGCTGCCCCTGGTTGGTGTAGTTGAGTGTCTGCGGGAAGCGGTAGATGAACATGCCCGGGTAGGGGGTTTCCAAGGGTACCCGGGGGTTGAAGCCTTCATTGCGCTGCGTGGACAAGTACGCGTCATAGGATTCGACGGCTACCTCTCCCGGTATGATGTCTGCTGTCTTCGCTTTCGGCGCGACTCCTTCGGACGGATGAGATGCTGGCATTGCCTGATCATCTGCAGGCACAAGGTGAATCCTGACGCGACCGAGAAACGATCCAGGCGTTCGCGCCATCCTCACAAGGAGCAGGCCAAGCGACAGCCCCGTTGTGACGTAGATGGACATGTCCAGGGACTCAAACAGCGCTATCGCGAGCCCGACAACCCATATGAGCAGCTCGAACGGTGAGAGCTGCCAGTACCTTTTCAGCGCTTTTGGTGATGTCAACAGGTTACTGGTCGCATGTATGATGAGGCCGGCAAGTACGGCCTTTGGTATGAAGGCGAAGACTGCTGTGACGACGTACAAGGCCAGAACAAGAACAAGCGCACTCACCACGCCCGCGAGTGGCGTTCGCACACCAGATTTAGACAGCACGGCCGAGGCACTGAATGACCCGGTACAAACGTAGCCACCGATAAAAGGGCTGAAGAGGTTGGCGATGCCCTGTGCCATGATTTCCTGCGAAGGTGTGACGGTGTACCCATACATGCGCCCAAACGACTTGGCTATGGCGATGTGCTCGATGACGAGAACAATGAGGACGGCTGGGAGCTTGGGCAAAATGAGAATGGTGAGGTCGCTGTCGAAGCGGGGAATGCCAGCGTGACGGAAACCTAGGGTGTCTGTATTAGCCTTCATCTTGATGCTTGGTCATAAGATCTCTTATTTCTTTCACACCTGCTTCAATATTGCCAACTAAACGGAACTTGGCTTCATCCCGAGGCAGCTTATAATTGACGAGATAGCTGATGATAGTGAACATGACGATAACGAAGGTGAAACGTAGAGACGATATAATGCTCCAGAGGCGCCTGCTCTTAGGTTTCCGGACCTCAAGCTGAGAGCACGCAGTCTTGATGAGGTAGAGCAGGAGGATAGATGTCAGTCCGATGGCTGCATCGAGTTCGGTATGTCCCAAGTTCTTCAGGGTGTTGATGATGACCCTGTATGGCGCGTCCCTCGTATTGATGCCTCGGATGCCGAGTGCTACTGGAAACTGTGTGGACAGGATGGTGATGGCCGCTGCTGTGACGAATGCAGAGATGGACGTGTACGGAATGAAATCAACAACCCAGCCCAAGCGGAGTAGGCCGATCGCTAGCAGAATCATGCCGGATATGAGTGACAGAGAGGCTGCGACCTCCGCTGCTGTGTATACCCCAGGTTGCTTTTCTTCCACGGCCGTGACCGTGGAACCGACGAGAAGAGACCCGATTGCCGTGGTCTTGTTGTTCAAGTCAGTCTCGGTGCATTGATTTTAGGACCCTTTGGATGGGATAAGATTCATTCAAATCAAAGGACAGGTTATTCAAACTCACCCCAATGACTATATCTCTTGACGTCCCAAACACCCAGTACGTCATGGCGCCGATGAAAGAAGTATATAGGCCATACTCCGGAGTCAGCTTCGCGAGAAGAGCATACGCTAGGGCCTGCGGAACGACCACGAGACCGACAGTCATGCCTGCCACGACGTCGCCCAGAAACCAGCGCAGGTTGTAGCGCGGCACCCACCCCACGCAGGGGAAAAGCGTGAGAGCGTATCCAATCGCACCTTGCTTGGTCGGTATCAAGGTGGCGAGCCATTGCTGAATCGTCGGGTCCTCTTCAAGGTAGCTGCGTCCCATGGCCCTTTGGGCTATCGTCTCAAGGTCGTCGGGCTGCATGCGGGACTGTTTCGAGGGATCATTTGGCAAACAAGAGTTGGAGAACTGGGTGCAAGTGCCATTGATATTATCATGTACAGCCATAGCGTCGGTATACCATGTCTCAGATGGCCTTGATGACGATTTCTCTGAGACACCCCGTATGTATGAAAGGCAGATAGGATTTTTCAACATGAAAATGATCTGGAACCATTGTCCAGATAGGGTAGCGCCGTCGCCCTTCATACCAACGAAAAACCTTACGCCATCGGGGTTTGAGACCATACATGCCTTCGCAACTGCAGTTTGTTGGCATCGACACATCCGTTAGCCGTGCTCCTGATGGATATGAAGATCCTGACTCATGTGATCAAGAATTCCCGACTCGGGCTTTTTGGTGTGTGCCTCTGGTCGCCGAAGCGTGAGGTCTCCGCCCCACTTAATCCCGGACGTCCACACCGGCGTTCTCGGGTACCAATTGCTGTTTGATGCCTGAACGACTTAGTGTACACAGCGACAAGTCTTCACTATTTCTGGAATCATAGAGTAATGAGACGGTTACGTAATGAGACGGTTACGTTAAGTGTAATGAGCTAGAGCTTGCCCCATGTCTTTGAACGTCACCAACCCTCGCCCACGACCCTCACCGGTATATGCAGCGCTCCCACTTGAGACCCGTTCGCGCGGGGCATCCGCCCGCCGCGCACATTCACCTGCAGCGCTTGGTGCATGAGTCGTGGAACCGCGAGACCGCTGTCCCGCTCCGCTCTCCAGCTGACAAACTCATCCTCTCCGACGCCATGCTTGAGGTGCTTGTTGTCCTTGTTCTGCTCGGCGACCGTCTGGTACGGCACGGGGTCGTGCCGCCCCTCGGCCTTCGGTGGGTAGTCGTGGCCCGTCCAGATTCTGCACTCGTCGGGAAGCGCCAGGAGCTTCCTCGCTGAGGCGTACAGGTCGGTGGCGCTACCCCCCGGGAAGTCGCAACGTGCGGACCCGACGTCGGCGTTGAAAAGGGAGTCTCCGCAGAATACATCGTTGGGCCCGATACGGTACCCGACGTGGTCCGGCGTGTGACCCGGCAGGTGTAGAATAGAGGCGCTCAGGGTGCCGACGGAGAAGACTTCATCATCCTCAAAGGCGTGGTCGAACGCGTGCGTGAGTTCCTCTTCCGGCACGCCGTAGGTCGCGACAACATGCTGCTGGACCTGTCGGATTCGCTTGCCGATGCATACGGCAGGCGGGGCTTGCTGGGTCGACCCGAGCCTGGTCTGCAGGTAGTTTGCCGCGCTAAGGTGATCGGCGTGGATGTGAGTCTCGAGTATCTTCTCAATGGTGTATCCCTTGTCGGCAACCAAGGCGAGGATGCCGTCGGCAGTGCCCGTTGTGATTGTGGAACTGGCTGGATCAAAGTCGAGAACAGTGTCTATGAGGACAGCCGCGAGGGTTTGGCGGTCTGCGACAACATATTGCCAGGTGCCTGTAACAGCTTCATAGATATCATGAACGATTGGTTCGGCAGTCATGATGATAGTACTCTGAATGTGGTGGCGATGTTGAAGGTCGATGTTCCCGTTTGTGAAAGACTTGCGTGCATGTAATAAGATGATTGCTTGGTTAATCGATTGAATTTGAAAGGGCGAAACGCTGGCATTTGGCGTGTTGAAATAGTGGTTTGGGATGGCTTAGTCGCCGACACATTTGTCATAGCCTCGTCAAGTCTGAATAAGTCGCCGAACCCAAAGCTCTCGGCGACCTAAATGATGGCAAGCTGATGTAAAGTCCAAACTACCCCCCAAGAACAGGCTAACTGGTTTAAGCAACCTTTATGTATTTGTGAAGTTGCTGAATGCATGACACCAACTAAAGTAGAATATGAAATACGAGGAATTGATCACGTCACTTCATGTCATCCATGCCGGTCGTTTTCTCTTATCACCTGGATGATTTCCTGGTCACCGCGAGACAAAGAACGAAGGAGTATTCGGGATCAGTGTATTGTAGCTCATCTTTTGAAATACCTATACCTGGTCGCTACATCGTACAAGTCTTTGAAACGCTCCGTCGACAGGGTACGACGTGAAGCCTGTGGATACGACACCATCTTGACTGGTTCCCGATCAAATCGAAGCACACCAAAAGTCGGCCACGTGAAATGGAAGGAGTCGTTCGGCATTCATTCGATGATGATGCCGAACTGTTTTTCTGAGGAAGCAACGTTCAATCAATAGTGATTGAAAATCTCTCAAAAGAACGCAGCAGATACCCAAGTTAAGCAACTTTGAGAAGGCCAGGCCCCACATGTTGCCAGTGAGTATTGCCTTCGCCGTGGCAACCGTTGATGACACAGTAGTGTCCATCGCCGTTGTGGGACTCTGCCTGAATTGGTGATCGGATCCAGATGTCCCTAACCTTTTCATAAGGATTGCCCCAGAAATCGTGTCTCATGAGCTCGGCACGGTAGCCCTGGAAATACCGCCGATGCTTCAGACAGATAATATCCCCACGTTCACCCTCGCAATTGTAGATCTTGGATTGTCCCCATGTATAGGACACGGAGTAGCCACCAGAGATCCACTCTAGCCTGCCGAGCCCTGCAAAGTTGAAGGTGGCAGTATGAGTCACTGAATAAGAAGTCTCTTCACCAGTGCTGCAGACGCGGCCATGTGTACAATCAATTTGTGCCTACCGATATGAACAGTGGTCAGCGTAGTTTCCAGGAAACTGGCTCGGGGGTATCACTAACAATAGTACGGTGTCGACGGTACCTGTAAGGCACCGGATTCGGGTGTGGTCGGGCCCTATCCAGCTGGCGACGCTCAATTGACGGCCCCTGCCTTACTTTTTGGTTGCTCTCTTCAACATCGGCGTCAAAGACATTGGAGATGAGGTCGGCCGCAAGTCCCTCCTCGGTATCCCAGGAAACACCGATGAGTAGCGAGGGGTCGAGACCAATACCGTCGGGGTAGCACTCGACCGTGCTATTGCCCTCAAGACCTGGCAGGTCGCGAGTCTGAATGATTTGCTCAAGTGGGATGTAGCACTCCGCAGATGCCTGCTGATGACTGTAGATCCTTGAACAGCTGATGCCTGCCGCGGCATCAACGCCAGCGGCGATGGGGTGTTCGATGCCATTGATGGAGACACTGCCGGCACCCTTGTCGTTGGCGTTGAACTCAACCTCTATGCCAAAGGCAACGGCCGAGACACGGTCGCTACAGTCGTATTGTAGAAGATTGGCGAATTCGGCATCCCAAAGACCAGTAGAGGTCCGACCTGTGGTCAAGTCCTTCTCCCAGATGGCGAGGACGACAGACTTTGCTCCATTGTGGGCGATGACAGCTTCCGTCACGCCGGTGACTTTGCCATCTTCATCAACAGCGACGGGGGCATTGCTGTTGGAAGCGGCTGCGAAACTAGCAAAGAAAAACAAAGTATTGAACAGCATAGTTGAGGAATAGCAGTCGCCCTCGTACCAAATGCTCGTGTTGATTTGCGATCTTGCAAGACTAGAGTAAACATGGCGGGAATCTTGGTGTATTTATAGCCCAGAAGCCTCCAGGAACTACAAGAAAAAAGCTGATTCTACATTCCGAAGCTCCAGGCCGCGAGTCGAGTAGTGAAGTCTAACCGCCTAAAGCGCACGATCCTTGAATGTTGGCATGCATTGGAGTCGCCAGGTCTGCATATGCTGGGACATGATGGTGATAGGACAACCTACGAGGCCAAGACGACCCCACATATGGTTCAAGTCTTAGTATTGAGTCTGCACCAGCATATCCGCATGAGCAGTATGCATGCGGACCAATAGCAAGACAAGGCTAGACCGGTTGTCCCCCAGGGTTACCTCAAGACTAATTAGGTGCGGCAGAAATGCTTAGGTTGAGAGCGAACGGACCTTCAGAAAGTAGGCTGAGCCCTTGGCAACTATTTTCTTGGAGATCTTGGCCAACTATGTGCATGTGCCTCAGCTATTACCCGCTTCCAAGACATATTTGCACCGGACGAACGGAGACTCACAAATTCAGATCCTACAGCGACATGGTCCACAAAGTTCCACCCGCCACCAGACTGTTGTTACTGTATTTCCGGATCTCCTGTCAGCTGGTCCTGGGGATTTTCCCGAGGATAGCGGGGATGAAGTCTATGGCCTATTTCATTACGGGGATTGGCCTGGTGAATGAAAATAAAATCACAACTGTTTCTTGTCTAAACCGATCGCCATTTACAAACTCCCCGCAAAGGCAATTTGATTCAATCATGGCTCCTTGATGGATTAAGAGCCAAACAGGACCCTGAAAACACAGCCGAGGGATTCGCTAAGGAAGCACTGCCTGTTGCGAAAACATAAGCCTTCTTTGCGAGAGCTTGATTGGAGACAACGACTTGATGAACTGCCCTCCCTAGTATGGCCCAGCTGTTTATCTCCTTGGTCCTGTGATGATTGGTCCGTATTTCTTTTTGTGTTCAATCAGCCCAAGTCTTCTATAGCAGCTCATCATCGCCGTCTTGCGGGTGCCTCGACCGCCGGTTAGGGCTCCTAGAAGTATTTGGGAAACTATAATTGAACAGTTGAAAAGGCTGTAAAGAAAACCCCGTGTCTCTGCACTTGGCTAAACGTGCTAGTTCAAGAATTGTTAACAAACCATACTGCCAATGTGATTGATTCGCCAGACTTCACTCTCGGCCATGTACCCTCTTCTAGCCAAATTTCCGCTTGCTACGGATGCCACTTTCTCAGCTACCGCTTCCCCGCAATCTATAGACTGTCTCTTTATCGGCACTGAACGGCAAGTAACCAGATTATGGATGATCTACAGGGTGTTCGTCTGGGGGTGGTTGCACTTCCGAGAGATTCTCCGCCTCCTTGCCCAGTCAAGGCATCTGCCGATGACGACAGATGCACGAATCGTCGCGTGCTTGTTACAAATGCTGAAAGGATGGCTTCAATGAATCGGGATGCAGTCCCAATTGATGTGATCTGCCGTCAAAGCTTCCGAAAAAGACTCCGACAGATTGCAGATGTCCAAAAGACTCCTGATATTGAGAGTTCACAAGCCTCGATTCCTTGGCCATATAACAAGACATCGCAAGCCGAGCTCTTAACATGGCAGTATTCGGTCTAAATTTGCCACCCATCTTAGCCCATCATTTTACACTCTCCCACAGCGCTCGACAATCAACCCTTGACAATGCTGTCTCAATATTTCACTCTGCTGGCCATCTGCTTGATGCCTGTTCTGGCAGCTCCCCAGGCCCAGGGCCTTGACAAGAGGGCCGTCAGCTGCCTCTCAGTCGGAGCAACTGCCACTGCTCGGTGGACCAACGCCGCAGGCCAGAGCTGCACATTCACTGGCGTTGTTGGAAGCAACTACGGAGCCAACGGCGCCGGCGCAGGAGAGTAAGACTACTGCTTGCAACTAGGATATCAGTGGAGCAGCCTGGCTAACGCGCTTCAATAGTTACTCCTGCAACGGTCGTTGCGGTGCCGGTTGCACCGGATCTTCAGTCGGGAATGCGTACACGCAGGACTGCTTCTCCCATGACATTTGCTCATACTTTAACAACGCCAGCGGCGGCGCGAGGTGAGTCGAGATATGAGCCTGGATCGTCGAGAATGATGACTGATTGTTATGGCCAGTGACCCCAACTGCGGTGCCGCTTACAACGCGGCCGTGGACGATACTGCTTTCGGAACTCTCAATGGATGCGGCCGTACTAACCCTTCCAACGCGGTCTCTAAGCCGTCGACGAGGCCTGTATGTCGATGAACGCCATGGGCAGAAAATGTTGTTGCCGCGCGGAGAGGGAAAATAGGTACAGGCCGTAACAAACCCACGACTGTGTCGTTTTTCGAGACGAAGATGAATATTTTCTGAACATCTCAACACATAATATATCAAGACAAATGACGGCCGACTATACTCGCTTGTCCCACGTTTTTCTTTACTGGCTGGCCCTACGTGCGTTCACAGGCTCTTGGCCGACCTGTCTCGAGTGCGACATTGATGATGCTTAATCCATTATGTCACAGAGCAAACCATATTGAATAAACAAGCAACAAATTGGCCATCTCAGGTACTAGGATATGATTGATCACAAGTAGTTGAGAGTTCGTTAATTTAACATACTGCGGGCGTCGAAGCCAGGACAGTACGTCTGGGGCAGTAGGTCGGCTACCATTTGCCGACCACCTCTATCATGCCCAATGGCGGCTGTCAAATGCTCAGCAGTAACGTAGAAAAGTCTCTTCGCTCTACACCGAGACTCAAACACGCAGCAATAAAGGACGGGCATATGAAAGACGACAAGACGGGAGACTACGCATGGCGGCCCGGGGCCGAGAGGCCCAGCTCGCAGTGGGGCAACCCCACCACAATCGGCCTACTCCAGAATGCAAAAGTCATCAACCCCCCGCCAAACTCTCACACTTACCTACCCTAGTCTCATGCCCCTCCATCACATCACGCCCACCATGGCAGACACCGACGACGCCGGAGGCCTCTTCAGCATCGCCATATCCGACAGCGAGGACGAGGCCAAGGCCGAGGAGAAGAAGCAGCGCGCCGGGCAGACGGAAGAGGAGTTCCGGGCCATCAAGGCCTCTTACAAGGCCAAAATTGAAAACGGCGAGGTCAGCCAGTCCTCTCTCGTGTCATGCGTGCCCCTGTGCAGTGATTGAGGAGGCTGACCGGCTACTGCAGATTTGGATGGGCATCTCGCTGCCGCTGGAGGAGAGCGCCAACAAGCCGGTGGCGCAGGAGCTGCTGCACGCTGTGGAGGAGCTGTATTTCTTCCGGAGGTATGAGGAGGGTGCACGATTTGCGAGGAGGGTGCTTGAGACCAGCGGCGGTCTGTTGGATGATGAGCACAGGGAGGTGTTGACGTTGTACGAGAAGAAATGTTTGGCTAAAACGGGGGATAATGAAGCGAAATGAAAACCTTACGATGCATGCAAGCACAGTGAAATGGCCTGTTTGGGTTTGGTCCCTTCAGTGTTACTGTCGGCTTCGCCTTTCCCTGAGTGTCAATGGGCGCATGAGCAGGGCACTATAGCACGTGTCCATTCGCCAAAGCGATTATTAGCCTGCAAGCATCGCGGACAGCCGTAGAACAACCATGCGTCAGATGAGTCACTGAACAAGCGGCACGAAGGGTGGTGTGTGTGTAGATTGGAGAGTCTATTATTCTCAGAAGCTCTATGCTTCCTCTACTGTGCTAACGCGTGGTGAACGCGCCGCGGCTCTATGCAGTGTATGGGGTATTCTCGACGCCAATTATACAAAAACGGAAACGCTTCCCGGAACCGTTGAAAATTCATGCCCTGCCAACGCCAGTTGTTTTGTGTCCCTTTGTCTAAACCCTTCCCATTTTAGGTACCAGCATATTAGCCGGTGATGCTTTTGAACGCTCACAAGTCATGGCGAAAAGTTGCTCGGTCGAATCGTGTCTGTGCGGTGCGCGTTTGTCGTGCGTACGTGGTGTTGTACGAGTGGCTTACGCAGTCGCCCTCTGAGTGCTCATCATACGCTCGCGTTCGCGCTCCTCGGCAAAGACGCGGCGGCTCATCTCGAGAACGGCCTCGAAGCCCTCGCGGCCCTTGGACGCGTTCTCGTTGAAACGACTAACAAGCGAGTCCTCGATGCTGTTCTTGATGCGCTGCCAGCCGCCACAGAGGGCGGTAACCTTGGCATCCTGAACAAACTGAGTCTGCGTAGGACTCAGGGGCTTGTAGACGACGGTCTCTTGAACGGAAACGAGGTTGGACCATGTCAGGTTCTGTGAGACCATGGTGACAGTCTTGCGAGCGGGATCCACGTAAGACGTCTCGTACATGTAAGAAACATCCATGGTGTTGCCCATCAGCGACTTGAGCCACTCGGGGGCGGTCTGCTTGCAGGTGATGAGACGCTCGGTGCGAAGAATGCCTGACTCCGGATCGACGCGGCGGGCGAGGGTATCGACAGCGATGACATGGGTTGACTTGTCGTTCCACGGGCAGTACTTGTTCCAGTTGGCTGTGGAAACTTCCTCCCAGGAGTAGTTGAATGTGACTGAGTTGGAGAAGACTTTCATGGTGGCGATGACTCCGAGACGAGAGCTCGCTCGCGTGTTGGTGTTTGTAGCAGGAAAGGAAGGCGACAGTCGAGCTGGAGAAGTAATCGAGTTGTCGCGTGTGTTGTAGTATTGGTTTTCGTGTAGTTGGTGTTGTAGGTAGAGCTTAGGTGACTCAAACTTCTTTGATAATAATCGACGGTGTTCGATTCTGATCTGTAGATGGATCGAAGGGGGACTGATTCCCTTTTGACGGAAAAGAGTGGAGGAGGTCGTGTGCGGGTTTTTTAGGGAGCGGGCCAAAATTTTCTGGGATTCCGGAGAAGGAGAGGCATTCTCTGGCTTGTGAGTGGCGCTTGGCCGGGCACTTGGTCGTCTAGCACCCTTTGGGACTAGCGTCTTCAGGGGTGGGAAAGGACCGGAAGAGATGGTTGCTGGACCACAGCATGTGATTGGCCCACTTTGGTGCACCGGCGACTTCCTTCCCTTACTTCCCCTTCCTGCGTCGCTCCCGACGTCCGAACTTTCGCCCCTTCCCCCGCGCCAACTCCGATTTTACAGCGCCTGGCGCCTGCTGATCGGTTCGAGAGCCATCCTTTGAGCGCCCCCTTGGTTGCGGCCGGACCGCGGAAAAGATGGGTCCATGTCGCCCACGCCGTTGATCATGGAACGAACTCGGCCAAGCTGAACCGGATGCCAGATCCAGGTCCAGGGTCCTCTGCCATCGTCGGCCGCTGACTGGTTAGCCGCGGCAATACCTGCTTGGCCGCCTCCGCATACCCACGGCAATCTTTTCCACTGTACATTCTCCATTACATCACACATCGCCAGCTATCAGCATCCGCCACCTAATGGCAATGATGTGCAGCTGCAAATCCAGGGTCCTCGTCCGAATCCAACGATTGGCCCATGCTTCTGGAAGCCACAGGGTCATTCTTCTGGACCAGTCGCTCCGGATCATCACAGCTTCACGCATCCAACCAACAGCATCAAAAGGCCACCACTTACGTCACAACCCCGCGCATTGGGAACAATCACAATGGCCAAATTGCTTGATGCCGCAATCATCATCAGTTCTTCCACCACAACAGTCAGTTGCGGCTTCGTCATCAAGAAATCGACTGTCGTGTTATCTGTCCAGCCTAGTAGTCCTCTCCTCTGCTGATCACCTCCTTCACCGTAGGCCGAATCAGGATCGTCTGGAAACCAAGTCAGCACGCACTGCATGTTTCTGGCATCCTCGAGACAGAGCTTGGAGGGGGATCCCCAACTTACGTGTTCGAATTGCGCCGTGTAGGAGCCCTTCTTGTCCACCAGTGGCGGGTATGCCTCGACAATTCCGGCGCTCACCAGGTTGTTCAACTAAAATGCCTCGTCAGCTGCGATGTCGGGCCATACTCCCGCACAAATCGGGACCACGTACACCTAGAAGATACTTTTCCTGCCCCAGACGATCCAGATATCGCCGGCAGAACGGTAGCGTGCCAAAGTTCTTGTTGATCACGTTCAGCAGCCTCTTGGCCGAATCCAGGCGCAGCGGCACATTGGAGTCGCCGCGCTTGGCATAATGCGAGACCTCCATGTCGTCCCGGACGTAGCCGTTGCCAGTGCTGCCGAATGTCTCCACGGCGAACACGTCGCCTTCCTCCATCTTGGTCGTGTCGTTGCTCTTTACAATGGGCACGCTCTTGGCGCCGTGAATGCTCCACCGCTCAATCGTGTGGCCGTTGAGGTTGCGGATCGACTTGACGGGGTACGTTGTGCCGTCAATCTCAACTTCGTAGCTCTCCATGACCTCCTGGATGACGCCTCCAATGTCACCCACCCGCACGTCGATGCCCGCCTCCTTGACACCGGCGTTTGTCGCCTCACGGACGGCTGTGAGCAGGTTGTCGTACTTGGGCTCGAACGCCAGCGTGAAGGCGCTGTCGACGATGCGTCCGTTGACGTGCACGCCAAAGTCGACCTTCATGACGTCCTCCTGCTGCAGGACCATCTTGTTGCCGAGGTTCGGTGTGTAGTGTGCGGCGCAGTGGTTGATGCTCAGACCGGTCGGGAAGCCCATGCCGCCCTTCAGCGCGTCGCCCTCTTCGAGACCCCAGTGGCCCGTGAGCGCGCGCACGCCGTCCTCGATGCCCTCGGCGATCTCGGTCAGTCCCTGACCGGGCTTAATGTTCTTCTGGGCCCACTGGCGGACCTGGCGATGGATCTCAGCCGCCTCGCGGTAGTCGGTCAGGAAGTCAGAGTTGAGGTTGTCCAGGTGGCGCTTCTCCTCGTCCGTCGTCCGGTAGGCGTTCTCGTTTAGGTACTCGCACTCCTCGCCGACGGGGTAGTTCTTCTGCGGGAAGAGCTGCGACATGAGGACACGGGGTGGGTCGGACTGGGCGGTCGGCGCCTTCTTCTTCTTCTTGTTCTTCTTCTTCTTTTTCTTCTTCTTAGCGGCACCCTCACCGCCGGCGGCATCGGGGGCCGCAGCGCCCTCGTCCTCCGAGTCGTCGCTGTCGTTGTCTACCGCATTGCCGTCCGGCGCTTCCTTGCCGTTTGTGGTGGCGGCCTCGCCCACTGGAAGGGGATCAGCTGCGGCTCCTCCACGACAGCGGGGGCCCATTTGTGGTTGCACGAACCTTGGAGCTCCTTGAGAGCTTCGGTGGGAGCTTGGGCAGCCATGTTGGCTTTGTGTCGTATCAGTAGCGTGTAAGTTGGGGTGTGGTTGAATGTGGGAGGAGAATTTGTCCCCCACCTGCGGTTATCCAAGGCGCGCGGGGCAGACCTCCTAGATGCAATACGAGCGAGCTCATGCTGGTTACATGAATATCCGTCACGTCATTCGCCGTCAGGCTGCCATTCGGGTTGTTGCATTTTGCTCCACTCAATCAGGCTCGGTCAGAACTCTTGCTCATCGCATGCTGATATTTCTTCCCAGATATGCATAGTTGTACCTATCAGTCGATGATGTGCAATTACGCTTTTCCTCAATTTCCCATGCCCATACTTTTCCTCGATCTGCGGCTTTGCTTTTCTGCCAGATGGGCAAGCCATTTCAAAGGCTAGACATGTCTCAGGAGTCTAGTCTGTTGGGATCTGAAACGTTCATTATCAGGACCGGAGCAATGTGCGACCTTGGAGGCATGTTCCTGATCTCTGGAAATCTATACGGAGACAGCCTAGTGATGTATACTGCACCACGTACTATCTGGGTCAAGGTGCGCGCATCCTGATCTTGATGGAAATTGTGTCCACAGGGAGGATCTGCGAGAAACTGCTTTCCTGTCCGACACCGACGGAAGTAGAAATCAACTTGGTATCATATTGCAGCTCATTCAAGCTAGCCTTCTCAACTACAGACTGGGATAAAAAACGGGTTACGTCTCGAAATAGCGGGCCAATCGAGTCCGACGACAAGTTCGAGCATGCTGGTCGAATCTCTGCAGCACAATAGCTGCTGCTTCAGATGTAGAAACCTCTCCCCGAGGCCGAGAGGTGTTCCGAGAAACATCACAGGCATGAGAACTCTAACGCCCACTCAGCTGGCTCATCTGACTGGCCAAGCTGAGACCTGTACCTTTGCGCTCTTGCAACGCTTTGGTCCAGCGCCGCGAATCATCAATAGGCTTCCCATTGCCTGTCAGACCCAAAACCTCCATGAGCTCGGGGACCTCGGCATGGTCGCGCGTCGAGCGCATTCGGTGGCACCAAGTGATGCGCTTCTCCTCGGTACTGTACTGAACGTCGCCACCGTCATCATGGACTGAGCCGGACGGCCTCTGCGTGTCATGTGCGGTGATGGTATCGCCAAGTGTCCGATCAACCTCTTCGGCTTGCGGTGTCGTGACTGGTGTCATGAGATCCATGGGTTCGAAGAGAAACTCGCCACCAACCTGCTGGAAGTCGCCGCTCTTGGTCGCCAGGCCTGTGGTCACCTGCTTTAGGCCTTGGACAATGGAGGAGCCTGCAGACTTCAGAATGCTCTTCTTCATGTAAGCGGGCTTCGATCCCAGGTCCCAAGTTCGCGTCATTGCAAACTTCTTATAAAGACTGCGGGTCGGGTCGGTGTAGATTGGGAATGGACAATTTGTTGTTTCCGCGTACATCTGAATCAGACCTGGGTCACCACAGCCAATGACAGTGATGAAGGTACTGACAGGCAATCGGAGAAGCGACTCGGTGGTGATGGACTCGGAGACAGCGCGAAGAAACTCCTGGCAATTCTAGAGCTCGTCAGTGGTCTGCGTGATTGAAGGGTGCCATCGGCGAGACTTACGCCACAGAAGAAATGTCGGACGAAAATGAACAGCATGCGGCGTGCCACATTCCGACCACTGTGCAAACTCTTGAAGGTGTGCGTTTTGCCATGGCGATCGAGAAGCACGTAGTTTTCGACTTTTCTGATCAGCTCAGTCGAGGGGATCTCGTTATTGGTCTCAATTTCGCCTTCAAAGTCCTTGGGCTTGGAGGTATCGACTTCAACAGATGTCGCTCTCGTCGAGCTATCTGCTGCTTGGGTCGTCGGTGTGGTTGGCGATTTGGAGCCTTCTGCTTGAGTTGGCTGAATAGATGGGTCGAGGTGTTGATGATGCGCAGTGGACACTCCGAGAGTCTTATCTGCCTGCGATAGACCCTGCGATATGGCATTTGCAGGCAGAGGCGCCTGGTACAGAGGAAGGCTAGCCGTCGTAGCTTGGGAGGTGGTGTCTTGGGCAACGGCTGGTAGTCCTTCGATAGGTGTGGTCGTCGCTCTGTTCTGGTCCACCGTCGACGGCGTCGCGCCGCCTGCCGTGGTGGGGGTGGGCTCCGCTGTAGCCATAATGTCCGCAGTGAGATCGATGGCCAGCGTCTGGTACAATTGAAGAGGAAGGGTAAATAGGTAAGTTATTTCCAAGTCGACGAGCCGAAAAAGAGGTCCTGGAACGCCCTGGAACAAGTGATGATGTAGACTGGAGGCGCAGCAGGGACAGGCCACTGACCCCAAGCTATGTGAGGGTCCAGGACCCCTGGACGTAGAACGATGTGGTCAGACCAGGATCTGGCACCACCAAGTCGCCTGCCGATCCAGCCAGCGCCCAGTCAGACGTGCAGGCGGTTGCACGACAGTAACATCAATTGCAGCCAAAAACCGGGAACCAACTTGGGCGGTGGCATTTGTAGCGAATCGCAGTGTGGTTTTGGGCATCGTCTTGTTTCCTGGTTATTGGATGCCTTTTCTGGTCGTTGGATGCCTCCCGCAAGCTGGTGTTGTGTTTCATTGCTGTATGAGGTCATCTTTTCCACTACAAAACTCACATTGGGTAACCGCCCCGCCTCTTTGCAATGGCGATGCTACCCACGATCGCAGAATGGCAAACATACCTTAACCATAAAGAAGCTTCCTCGCCCTCTAGCATACCCCTGCCAAAGTTTATTGGACGCGGTCTTTGATCGCCCATTGCCGTGATTCTGGATGATGTGCCAAGGAAATCACCTGCAGGAGATCAGCAGAGGCTCCGAATCCATATCTGCCCCAAGCCACATGAGGGGGCATTATGTATATCAGAATACATTTTCAAGCACGAGCTTGATCTGTTCAAGTGCGCGTTGGACCTGAGACGCTCACATGTAGACCAATTTCGGGGCTGACCTGTGCTGTACCTGGCCACCAATGAGTAACACTGACGCTGGCTTGTGGCTGGGCAGCTGTCGTCGTCGTTCTTTCCACACGAGCAACTTTCACCGGCACACACTGGGTCATTCCTTCTCCAAAGCGCAATACGATTATCTGTACGGGCCAGAAGCTGTTGGCATCTTTTTTTCCCATTAAAAACACATCTTACTCTCCGAATCCCTGGTCTATCATACCTTTCCTGAGGTACCTTGCCTTACCTTACCATACGTACACAGGCATCCTGACGCAAAGCTCATGTATAGCTCCTTACAAGAGCCTGCTAAGCTGGATCACATCCCCGTGAAGCACGAGGCGTCACACAAGCGATAACTCTGCCATAGGTCTTTCAGAGGTCTTCCCACCATGCAACGATTTCCGCGATCCCCTGTCCGATCCTCCAAATCATACCGGGAGCCGCACCACGGCTCTGCAATACCTACACCACGCGATACCGAAAGGTCCAACAAACGTGGCACGGGAACCCCTCTCACGTCTTTTCGGTCTCGTCTGTTTGTCTATGATGACCACAACCAAAGCCGAAGTCTAGCCCTTGGCCCCGAAGTCAGGAGACTAGGTCGCGACAGGAAAACCCACCCATTTACCCCTTACAATGCAGCCGTTGCAGACCATGACCGAACAGGATTTCAGCCTCATCGGCCGTTCCGTAGTGCATTAGAACACGGCAGGTTAAGTGATCGAAAAGTTCATCTGAAAGACCCGCGGGAGGAGGTATCCCGCGCTCCGACGGACATGAACCATGCCAAATGTGAGGCCAGCCCACTACTGCAGCTTCTCCTCAAGCCCCAACATTCTGGCACGGTATATTCTTCGCGTGGTGAGAAGCGACCCACTCGCGGCAACAAGTCTGGCGACATAGTGAATGATATTGGGCACAACTACCACAAGGCGACACAGCCGCTTCGAGAGGCAGCAGCGCGCCCATCAGCCGTCGAAGTACCCCGCCAACCCCCAGCCTCCAATGCAAAGAGCATTGATGAGCTCAAGGGTAAGCCAAACTTTTGTATCCATCTCATAAGTCTTCCAGAGAAACGTTTGCCAGATCTAAGAAGATCAGAAAAGAGGAAAGGAAGCGAGAATGCAGGGCTTTGCTAATCATCGCCGCGTTGGACAGACCGCTACGGCGAGCTGAGTGCAGCCCTACAAGCTGACGTGTCCGCCGCTGTTGACGACAGCCATGCTGCCCTCGCCGAGCGCGTGTCCGTCCTCTCCGCAAAGCAAGGAGACTTCCTCGATCGTTATGAGGCCCTGACGGTCGACTTTGGCCAGCCCCTGTCCGAGAGCTACGTCTACGACCAAGAACAAGAAGGCGACGCTCCCGGCGAGAAGATCTTTGTCGGAGATGTCGTGGCCGAACTGCAGGAACACCTCGTCGAGACAGAGAAGCGTCTCGCTGAAGAGTGGGAGCGGTGGGACGAGTGCAAGGCCGCCGAGGAGAGGGCAGCTGCTTCGTTGATCCAGGATCTGAAAGCCAGGCCAGACCTTCATGGGAGACTGGACTGCGAGGTGAAGAAGTGGGAGAAGGAGATGCAGAGACTTGCCAAGAGAGCTGCTGACAAAATGACCCAGCTTGAAAAGGTGCGTGGCCTCATAATCACTGTTCGTTCTGGGACACTGACGGTTTTCACTCCAAAGTCACTGGAGAGGGAGCGTAACGATGCGATTCGGCGGAGCGCTGCAAGTTTCGAGCTTGAGCTCAGACAGTTTCGCTGAGGAAAAGGCAAGCCCAGAAGATGAGGCACTACGCAGCCATTTGTTTTTGGGGGTTAGGAGTGATTGCTTCATACACGTAAGGAAGCCTGAAGCGGCGGATGCGATGGGCGCCCGTTACTGGAGTTCTTGGTACTCATGACAGGAGCGAAGCTAGGTCTCGTCTCACAACGCGAAATGTATAAATCATCTTTTGATTGTCTAGGCATCTAGGCAGGTAGACGGCTCGTGGTTGAACCAATCGACTCCAACCAACTCATCTGTGTATGTATATGCCGGCTCACGTGCAACTCATGCCATGCAACCCTGATGCCGATGCCAACGCCACTTTTCATGTGCGAAATCAGCACATGTTGCCTACCAATCAATCAGCCAAACAACCAACCAACGCCGGGCCAATGAACCTCCTCCTCCTATCTCGCATGAATTGCAGCTGTTCCTCCCCTTTTCTTTTTTCCAAGCCTGCTCCGGGATATCTTGCCCCATTATGGCTTCCGCTGCGCGTCGCCATTGCTCCGGCGGGCAGGGGCGAAAAAGAAAAGATTGCTTCGCACATATGTCGCGCGAACCTTTTTTCTTGCCTTTCTTCGCTTTTCGCTTGTTTCTGACCGCTCTCCCTTTACTGCTCCTCCTGGACGGTGACGGCCCACTCGTGCTCCTCGCCTCCGTACATGATGTCGCGCATGTAGCCCTTGAGCTTGAGGGTGAGCTCGCCGCCCTCGCCGGAGCCCATGCCGATGTTGATGTCCTTGCCGCGGTGGTGGATGAGGGAGATGGGGCAGACAAAGTACTATGGGCGTCGCATGTCAGCATACGGGTTCGACGGATCGAAACCAGGTTGGGACAGGTAAGGGGGGGGAAAACTCACGGCGGTGCCGGTGGCAAAGGACTCGAGAAGGCGACCCTCGGCGTCGGCCTCGATGACCTCGTCGATGGAGTACTTGCGCTCGACAACGTCGACCTGACCGGCGAGGCGCTCGCGGGCCAGGGCGACGACGCTGCGGCGGTTGACGCCGTCGAGGATGAGCCTGTCGTCCAGGGGCGCCGTGACGAGCTCAATCTTGGAGGGGTCCTGCTTGCTCTTCCAGGCGACGAAGAAGTTGCTGGCACCGGCCTCGGTGCAGAGCTGGTCCTCGCCGTAGAGCCAGAGGATCTGGCCGAAGCCGCGCTTGCGCGCCTCGACGGTGGCGGCCAGGGAGGGGCCGTAGTTGGCGCCGACCTTGGCGTAGCCGAAGCCGCCGACCCAGGCGCGGACCTGGTCCTCGGGGGACGTGTGCAGGCGCATGCCGCCGGGGGGCGAGTCCATGCGGGGCATGAAGGAGACGATGATGTAGAGCATGGCCTCGGAGGGGGCCTGGACGCCGAGCTGGGACTGGGTGCCGATCATGGTGGGACGGATGTAGAGGTAGGAGCCCGGGCGGTCGCGGGGCAGCCACTTGGGGCCGTCGACGGCGAGCAGAGCGTGCAGCAGCTTCTCGAGCTCGGCGGGCGGGAAAGCGGGGAGAGAGATGCGCAGGGTCGACATGAGCATACGGGCGGCGTTGAGGCTCGGGCGGAACAGGCGAAGGCGGCCATCCTCGCCGCGGTAGCACTTGAGACCCTCGAAGCACTCGGTGGCGTAGTGGAGGACGGAGGCGGTGGGCATGAGTGAGAGGGGGCCGTAAGCCTTGAGCTCGGGGGCGGCCCAGCCGGTGGTGGCATTCCAGGTAGCGGTGATCATGTGGTCGGTGCAGATGGTCTCGGTGCCCGAGTTGGCGACAGCCTCCGAGGGCACGGCGCGGGGGTTGGTGTTGCGGGTGAAGACGAGCTTGGAGGCGTCGAGCTCGGCGGGCTGGGAGACCTTCTTGCCATTGGCGTCGGCGCTGACGCCGACGGCGCTGCCATTCTTGACGGGCAGGGCGTCAAGCTTGCGCTCAATGGCGGAGGAGGTCAGATCGACGTCCTGGACGCCGGGGGAGACGGCGGCGGGGGCCATGGCGATTTATTCGATGTATTCGAGGTGCTTTGGCTTGTGGAGGGAAGACGGCGTGTTGCGGTGTCGAATCGAGGGAGACCAGAGTCAACGGGAGATGTTGGAGGGACACTGGAGGTGGAAATTTTCGTAGGTCAAGTCAAGATTGGAGGGAGGAGAGGAAACAAAGAGTCTTGTACGAGGAAGGAAGGTGTTTATTGTACCCCGTGTGGATTGTGTGAGTGACTGATCCGACCAAGTCACTACTACGGCCCAATGCCGGCTGGCTGCGGTCGAAGGTCAGTTCCGTCACTTGTTCGACGGGACCCCCTGGTCACGCCGGCCCCATCCCGTCCTCACCATCATCCATGGTCATGTTCTCCCCCTCGCCATCAGCCAGGAGCCATCAGCCAGCAGCCAGCAGCCAGCGTTCATACCCATGCCCATGCCCATGCTGACGTCTGAGCAGGGAAGAGACAGGTGACCGTGACTCGAGCGCCAATGCTTACTGCTACCGGTGTTCGTTGGCATGGAAGATAATGGTATGGGTACAGGTACAGGTACAGGTACACGTCCAGACGAGAGTGGGTCGCTTGGCGTCGACGGCAGGGCGCGGCTGATAACAGTCTCTGACATTAGGGCGCCGAGAGAGCCCTGCGAGTTTTTGCAGTCCGAGATCCACATTGACATCTCGTGGAGGGGGCGGGGCGGAGGGGTATCCGGAACCCGGTGGAGGGATGGATGAATGGGTGGATGACGGCGACGGCGATGGCGATGGCGAAGGCGAAGGCGATGAAAGAAAAAAGAAAAAAGAAAAAAAAAAGATTGCAGAACCTCCTTACCAGCCTACATGCCTCAGGTACCTAGGTACCTAGGTAGGCAGAGCAGAGTGGTGGCATTCACCGGCCTACATTTGAGAAGGTACAACCGGATGTTCCCCACTGCCGTCCAAAAGCCTTGCCTCTCGGTCTTGTCCGCTCACGTCGATGCGTACAATGGATCTAGATGGGGGCCGCCGCCTCGGTAGCACGGCATTGAGAACGCTCCCTAGTCCACATGGGACCTTGTCTCTTGCCCCTTTCCTCTGTTCTGCCACCGCCGCTTCCGCTGCACACCGCCCGTTGTGCTCACCTGCTGATGGACATTTGCTGAAGGACAGATCGCAGCCAACACTCGACGGCGTTCGAAACCCCTCGGTTCCCTCAGCACCCAATCGGACGGGTCGTGTGTGTGTCGCATGACCCTACCAAGCGGCCAACAAGCGCGTGCGCACGCAGGTTGAGAACGACGAAAAAAACAAACACCGGGGAACTGCCATGTATCATCCTCATCTTTTCCCCGACGCGGAACCAACCCCTCACCGTAGGTAGCCGCAGCTAGGCGGGCAGCAGAGCAGCCGTTGGTTGAGGTGCGGAGGTCGAACAGTGGCCTGGTGTGGGTCTGCACCTGATGTCTCCTTCCTTGCCTTCCAGAAGCCTCTTTCTTCTGTTGCTTTCCTCTGTTCCTGCGCCTGCTGCGCTACTCCTTGCTACCTCTACCGACTGCCTGATTGGGGAGGCCAGGGGAAGCGTCGTCACATGAGTACTTGCTTACCTCATATACCTACCGACCTACCTACCTACCTACTTACCTACCTCCTGAGGTAACTCCCTAATACGGCAGGCTGCTGTTGATGCGCCCAGTGCCGATCTGACACGGCTTGGTCTCGATCCAACTCACGCCATCCACGTGCAATCAGGTCCCCCATCTAGAAGGTGCCCTTAAACTTGTGGGTGGCACAGCATGGGTGGCTTACTCTGCCTCCCACTCTAGCTATCCAGGTGCACGGGTGTCTTGGCATGCCAAGCACACGCGATGGACGAGGCTGACCACCAGAGGGGGGGGGGGGGGGTTGTGTTTTTCGATTCTATCGTCAGTGCAGCACAAGACGACACCTCTCTTTCCAGGACATCAGGACCCGTCTGCCACTGCTCTTTCTCTCTCTCTGGTTGGGGCTTCCAAAATGCGCACAAGCCTCAGTTTGACACACGCAAGCGATTTCTCCACCAGGCTTCGCCCGTCGATTCACCCACAACCATGTCATGGATCCCTTCGTTGACCAGCGCCATTTGATCATCACTGAGCACCAGCGGGTGATCAGGCGTGGCTGCTCTGTCCACAAGAAGCCTCGCGCTCGCTCTGTCCTTTCTCCGCTTGCTCTGATTGGGCCGAAGTCCGCAGCAGTTGATTTTGAAAACGAGGAGATCAGTAGTGTCAGTGTAAGGGACGTGGTCTTGCTGAACGGCCCCCGAGGTGTCTTGTTGGATTTCTCTCAAGGCTACCGCAGCTCTGGGAATATAGGGGCACTAGCAAGAAGGTCAGACATCGGCGTCCATCAAGCGATAGCCCTCGCTGCTGGTGTGGGAGGGTGGTGGCCTCAACGCACGTGTGGAACAAAGTCGATAGGGACAAGTCGTTCGGGATCGGAAAGTACACACATGAACAACTGCGCGCATTGTTTGAATTCATCACTGTGTCTGGCGAGCAGGAGTCGCTTGAGCGTCTCGGGGCCAGACCCCTGGTCAATGTCGATACTAAAGTCAACGTCCTGAAAGGGGATTGATTAGCTTGTGAGTAGAAAGATGACCCGACTGCGCACGCTTTGTTCGTTCACTTGCCTGCGTCGAATAGTCCACATCACCAAGTATGCGGGTGCATGCCAGCCCACCAATGACGGCAACCCGAATGTCCTGATACGACTCTAGCTTTGTCAGAACACAGAGGACTCGAGCGGCTGCCTCTGTGAGATCCTCAGAAGTCAGTATGGGCTGGCTCATTGAGAAGAACTTTTGGGGAAGGAAGCGGTAGGGGAACGGTACGAGATTAGGCAGCGTGACGAGCAACTTGCACGACGATGCTCGCAGTTGTGTTTTTGGACCTTATGTAGAACTTACTTGCCGATGGGGTGTTTCCAAAACACGAAACGGCAATTCCGCGTGCATGGGGAAGGGGGAGATTGCTTCCACGCCGTTTCTTTGTAACTGCGCTCGCGTCCGATGGCGGCTTCAGGTCTTCTGGTGTGAGGCGCATGCTTGTTGCCTTTGTGTTCGTAACATTCGATGGGCGGCAGATGAATAGGCTGAGGGACACAAAGAGAACGAATCATTCGAGCTCAACGGCGAGAACAGAGCGTGGCCGTGACAAAAGGCAAAGTCTTTGAATAAAACGAATCCTTGACAGTCTTTTTCTGCCGTAAATACAGTGATGGTGAACTAATCGGCTGTGTCTTTCAGGCCAACGAATGTGACTGGTGACGTGTAGGAGTGAGCCCGATGGTCATATCTGAGAGATGATATTTAAACACGACGAGGAGCCCCAAGATCGGTCACTACAGTCCACTATTCACTACAATTCAATTTCACTTGCAAGTTTCAGAACCCGACAATCATCTTCATCAATTATCATGGAGCTTCAACCTAGCCCTCCCTCCCCCCTCGAGACCCAACTTTCTTTCAGGGACTACAACCAGCTCACCCTTACGAGAAATCCCATCGCTCTGTCAGATATTGTCAGACACTTCAACAGCCACGGTATTCCCTGCGTGGCATGGGGAGGCTCTGCCCTGGACCACTATGGGATCCGTAGCAGTTCCACCACAATCCCTGTACGTCTCGACTTCTGTGTTTTTTCTTCCCATGTAGTCAGAGCTGATATTCTCTTATAGGGCCATCATATTGTCGTCCCCGACGACGTGGCGGAGGAGGCGAAGGAGGTCCTTCTAACACACCCCTTTCTCCGCCCCTGCCCCCCGGAGGACGACGGGGGGTGCCCCGACGGTGGATATCAGGATAAGAACCCTACTCTCCTTGCCCATAGGCATTACGGGCGCGGTCCATACACTCTCATGATGTCTAGGCAGTCCGATGTCCTGTGGGCCTTGCCTCGGATCCCTCGCGAGTTCGCCAATCCTCGTGGGTTGACTTTGCCGGACGAGTACATTTTTACGTACGACAAGTCGGCACTGCCTGCCCCGGTCCACTCCCGTTCAGGAGGCTGGCAGAGTCAGGAAATCCATCCCGTCATTATTCCTAGGTTTCACTGCTACGTTGAATCGGTCATGCGTGTCTTGGCCCGCCACATGGGCTTTCGATCATCTTCGCACGCTGCGTTGGCTTTTGAGCTCTCCGCACGTACCCTTGAACTGGGTCGGAATGACGCGAAACTGATGGATCCGATCTTCTACGACCTGTGGGTTAGAGCCCACCGTATAGAGGGCCGTGACTTGCTCCCATTGTACCATGAGTTGACGGTGGCGCTGGGCGAGGTCTGGGACCTCAATCGACCCCATTTGCAGGGGCGCTTTTCCCCCTCTCAGTACTAAGAAGCTAGCGTAGCCGATGGCAAGGCATTGTCCCTCTCTCCAGAGAAGTGAGAGGTGATGGTGTTACAAGCTTGACTCGTACGCAACACACCACATTCATTACCATGAAATACCGCTGCACAGTCTTTACATATCAAAGAATAGAATCCCACACAGTCCTTACCTAAACAATATGATCAGAGAGTATGCATTCGTGATATGGGGACAGATGCTGCAAAATATGAGCACGGCATACAACGTGTCAACTTCTGGATCATACCAACAACAGCCCGCCCTAGAAAGCCTATGTCCATATGATGTCGCCCGCCGGCACGAGACGATGATTGTCTTGCGATGAAAGGGTATATGACCCAAAATTTCAAGGGATCTTCAGGGTGCAAGACTGAAAGGTCGATGGATGTGTCCCTTGCATACAACAGCCAGCCACAATCAGCCATCTAACTTGTGAATAGCTCGTAACGTCGTTTGACGCTTCAACGTTTTCAGTCTTAAAAAAATATGCAGAGCTTGGTAGGCAATGAATACAAGTTTGCATGGCAACTTGAACATGCTGATACAAATTATTCGTTTAAGGAGGGTGCATGACCCGTGATTTGTTGTTTATGCGGTGCGTTCTCAGTCCTCTCTGGACAACTTCTTTCCAGACCCGCTCGGTGTGGAACCTGTTGAAGGCCGTTCCCGTTGAAGGGCTCAACCAAGGGGCGCCCGTGCCGTACCCCAAACCATGTTTAAATGGTTCATTTTGGCAGGCTGTGAAACAACCTGCTGTTGGCATCTGCCGTGGTTGAATTGTGCGTGCTCATCTGCAACATCGCCTGGCCACCCAGGCTCAGTTTTCATGGGCTCATGCGTCAGCGCGCTGAGCCTCCTTCTCCTGCTGTTCTTCCTCTAGCATCTCACGTTCTCGAGCTGCTGCTTCCATTTCAGCCTTCACACCCTTCTTGCGCTGCCGGGCCTCATATAGATCTCTACTCTTCATGATGCGTTGTACGATAGTGCCGGCGTTGACTTCAGAGAATTCGTGCGCGCCAATTTCTTTCATGATGCCCACTTCTCTTGCTGCCGTGTACGGGTCATATGTCAGGGGCATGAACGCAGTTGGGCCGTGGTACAGGGCATCTGGCGTGCCCCATGGCAGCGAGGTCAGATATGTCTTGGTGGGCGTGAACGGCGCCCCAAAGACTACGGCGTTGACGTACTAGGGACGCTAGTCAGCAGATTATTTTCCATCGGAAGGAGAATGCGGCTTACTCGACACTGCAAGACGCACAATCCACGCTCGTAGAGGTTCATGATTGGGTAGTTGATGCCTTTCCAGTGGTTGATGACCTCGTCGTCGTGTATTCCGGCAACAACATAGACGGGTGGGTAGTCGCCCCCTTTGCCGATACGCTCATTCGTGGCCTGCTCCGAATACCAGCCGTCTGCGCGGGCGAGATCTTCCTCAGCCTTCCACACGAGACGCAGGAATTCAATGTGTCCACTAGAGAACAAGTCAAAACCACCGTCGACGTAGACAATGCGCTGCCCGAGACGGGGACCTGTCCCTCCGAGGAATTGCGTAAATGTCCCCTTTTCCTCCGTGGTGGCCTCGACCCTGGCTTCGGCCGAGGCGGACCAGAACCAAACAGCCACGCCGGGGGCCTTGCCAGTCTCATCCGTTGCGTACAGCTTCATCCGCTCCGTCATTGCCTCGCCTTCGGCCCTGATCTCATCCAGTGTGCCATGACCCGCCTGGCCACGCAGTCGCTTCTCGAGCGACTTGATGAAGTGCGTGCGGGTGCAGAGAAGCATTCGGCCGACGAGATCCGTCGTGGATATGCTGGGAGTGCGCTTCACGACCTTGAATCGACCAGCAGCCTTGACGAAGCGGTAGCAGTCCTCGCCGTCACCGTCAGAAGTGATGTCGTCGCCATGGACGACATACTGGCACCCATAATGTGTGATCCAGTCCAGCTGCGTGACGTAGGGGGCTCGCCCGATGGATTGCGTCACCCAGCGACAAGCGTCGACAGCAGATAGGCTATACGGGTCAGCAGATTACCTACAAGCGCTCAACGGTCTGCCGAGGAGAGATCAAACGAACCGTTCTTGCAAAGTCATGACCGTAGGGCCCTTGTTCTCGAGAATAGCCTCATCCGAGTGGACACCTATGTACAGTTCACTGCCGAGTTGGCGGGCTTGCACAATGGCTCCAGCATGTCCTTGGAGTGTATTGTCAGAAAACACATTACTTCTTGGATAGGTTTCACGGGCGGAAAGGGTACCGTGGTGAAAGAAGTCAAAGCAGCCATCGATCCAGATGCGCTCCTCGTACACCTGGGGAGCCGCGTCTCCAGGCGGGACCTGAGGGTCGGACGCCGTCATGTTCCGGCCTGAAATCGTGTTCGTGGGTCGAGAAATGCTGGGTGGAAAAGTTGTCGTGTCGCATGCAAGACAAACGGTTGTTGTTTGAATTTGTGGACGCAGGGGCCGGGAAATGAATGCAGCCAGAGAGCAGTTGGTGGTGGCAGGCCACTGTGTGGGTGGTGGCCTTGTCGGTGCCATCCTGTCAGTGATTGGCAATGGGCGATCAGGGAGGGGCAGGTACCTACCTGGGTACCTACCTGAGGTGCACCGACAAGCCGCTCTTGCAACGACACTGAGACAGACAGGACAGCCCAGGACAACACAGCGCCCCGGGGCTACTGCTCGCTCTCAGGAGCATCTTCTTCTTTTTTGCTGTTACTTAAACAGGTGCCTCGAGTAGGTACCTTAGAGTGCGGGTTTCGCTCCTTCATGTCTTGTCGTCGTGCTTCAGGATCTCGTTGTGGTCTAATGCTGGACACGTTTGGTACCTGATGGATTGACCCGTCCAGCCATCAACACCAAGCCATGCCCATTTTACGGCAATGCATGGCCATGTGCACTCCGGCTGAATGTCCTGCAGCAGATCGACGGGCCGAACCACCAAGAGTCCAAGAAGACTGGTGGCCGTCTTGACGTGCCTTGCACTGTGGAAGCCTCCCCTTAGTAGGCACCTTCGGCAAGAGAGCTCCAGACAACTGTCGGGCTACGGCGGCAGTAGCGTCCCACTGAGGATTGAGTCAGCGCCGTCTGCTCAACTCTTTCGAGTCGCTACTGCACCCTGAATTCGTGGAGTGGGGTAATTTCGTCCCTGAGCAATGCTCCGACACTGGGGCCAATCCATTCATCCATCCGCTGATCAGACGAAAGAATCTAGCCAGTCTTTCTTCTCGAGCACCCCCCTCTTCCGTCACGAAATACTACTCGACGAATCGCCGGCAATGCTCGACAGCTCTGTCAACCCCTGAGAAACGTCAATGTTCGGTCAGCAACCCTCTCTGCCTGACGATACTCCTGCGCTTGTCGCGACCATCCGCCACCCACGCAAATCGCCAGTCTTCTAGCGACGTCCTTGCGCAAATTACGACCATTCCAGCAAACGTTGTTCTACGTCCTGATAGGTGCGAAGCACCTCGGCCTGCAATCTAGCGAAAGAAAAGGTGGAGGAGCGCTACCCTGCTGCCGCCGCTTGCTGCCTACCGATTCGAGGGTCGTCCGACGAACCTGCAGTAGATCTGGACTTGCATCGCATCAGGTGGCCGCCCAGACGACCAACCCCTCGACGCCCGCCCGTCTGGAAGCGTGCAGGCCCGACGTCAGCGTTCACGCTTGCCCACGAGCAAGCCTCCCCCGTCTTTGCTCTCAACGTGGGAGGCCAGCCCGCACCAATCTAGAGACATGCAGAAGTCTGGCACGACACCCACCAGCAGCAGCACGCCCTTCTTCTCGAGCTCCTTCTTCTCGTCCTCCTCAACGACAAAGTCCCGTCCTGGGACCGCATCTGGCGACCCTCCCTCGTCCTCCTCCTCCTCCCAGCTGCCGCCGCCACCGCCATTGTCGCAACACAATACCCTCACCAAAGACCGAAAAGGATCTTTTGGCCGCAAGACGTCTTTCAGCTCGCCCTCGAAAGCATCCAAGCGCCGCGCGAACAGCAGCTCAGGAGGCGGTTTCAATGTCATAGTCACCGACAGCAAAGTACCTCCCGCCCTGCCGGACTTTGCGCTCGCTGCTGCTGCCAAGATCTCGAAGGACACCGATGCCATACAAAGCCCGGCGAGCGCCGACAGCTTCTCCAAGATGCTCGGCAGAACGCCCACCGGACAGAGCAGCATGAACGACAGGCTGGCGGCACCCCTCAGCGCCAACGCTGGCATGTGGGCTGGCAGCGAGGCCGCCGTTGTTCACCTCCAGATTCAAGAGCTCGCGAAGAAGCGCATGGCGACTCTGGAGTACCTGCGTAAAGCGTGAGTCGCCTTTGGATTTCGCCAACACGATCAACATGTGCGCGTGTCTGCAATGCGAAAGCAAAGCTAACGTACGAGATGACAGACACGAATCGCGTCTTTACTGGTTCAACACTGTCGTCTTCGAACGAAGCGACCTGCAACGATTCCCGTACTTCGATCCCCGAAAACTCGCGCGACGCGCCACGAACTATCTCCTTCTCGGCTTGTCGCTACCCACAGTCGCAGACCTCAACTCGAACACACCACTCGACTTTCTCCGCAGTCTCAACGTCCTTCTTCAAGAGTTCGAGTCCTTCCAACAATTACACGGTGAGGCCGGTTCGTCGACAAGCTCGCTGTCACGCGCCCGGCTGCCGCAGATGTTTCGCCGGGGTCCCGTTGGCAAGTCGAGACGCAGCAATAGCGGCGCCAACGACATTGGCGTGCCCATGGATGACGCCATGAGCGGAGGAATCGGTGGCACGCAAAACGCAAACGTCGTCAACTTTGCGCATAGCGAAACAGACCTCTTGCCCGGCGAAGAGTACACGCTTCTTCTTACGCCAGCGCTGCCTTTTGAGCCCGATTACTTTGAGACGTTCGCGACGCTGTGCGACGTGCTTATTGACACATACACAAAATTACTCAGCCTGATGCCCACCCCTGCGGTCGCGACAGCGCCAGTGGGCGAGCTATTCGCCAAGGTCGATGGTAGGGTGCGCAAGATCATCGTCCAGGGTGCAGTCAAGGAGTTCGAGGACCAGAGCAGGGCTCACGCCAAAACAGAGATGGCGAACATCAGTAAAGTGGTGCTGGGAGGATTGATGTAAACGAGCCACGGGCGACTTTGATAGAAGGCTGGAGTCAACTGGCGTTAGACTTTTTTTTTCTTTTGCTTTTCGAATACCACATGTCACACATGAGCCGTTCATTCAATTAAGAAGCTGATTCTTGCGATCGAACATGGCCGCTCCGTAAAGACCAGCCACAGCAGTCCATGCATGCATGGTCTTCTCGCCGAGCAACTTAATGGTACTCGAACGGCAAGACTCGTCAGTCCGAAACTAGGATAAACGACTGAGATGACTAGATAAAGGGTGTTGTTGAAGTTCTTTCAGAAACCATAACGCAATGTTTTGTCGTCACAAGGGCGGCCATTCTTTGATGACTCCACCGTCAGTGCTTGACTCTATTGATATTCATCATGTAGAACTTCAACAACACACACTCCCTCAAAGCGGCCACGACTGCGCACCGCGAGAAGCATCGCTCATACTGGAGGAAGACTTCCTGCGAAGTCCCCAGAGAGATGGAAAAGGTGAATCTCCAGACAAGCTGGCAACTCGCGGCAGAAACAGCCATGACTGCAGTGAACCCCCCTCGCGCCAAGAATGAGCCCCATCGAGTACTCCAAGCTGTTGAGGCTAGGCGATCGCATATCTATCGTGCTCGACGAAAAACCCTCCCGGCCCTTTGACGCCCACAGCACGCATCGACACCCACGGCTACCCCGCCATCGAGCCGACCTTCCTCCCACGGAGGATCCGATCAAGCGGCCAAGAGCGCGGACTCATATCTTCGTCCATGAGGTCTCAAGACCACCCGACTAGACTCCAAGAGAGAAAGGTTGACCAATGTAGCGGCGGGGCAGGGCAGAGGAGGACAGACTGAGGACAGGGCCAGGAGGTCAGCCGCAGTGCTTCTGTGGCGGCGCGTTTCCGCAATGTCCTTCCGTGAGGAGAAGACGTGTCCGGGGACTTTCTCCCAAAGCAAGAGAATTGAGACGCTCAGAGAGTGTCTCTGTTTGTGAGCTTCGAATGGCGATCTGTTGGACGAGGGGGGTTGAAGAAGGGAAGAGAATGTATGGTTAGGTTGGTTGGTGAACTTTTTTTTTTAAGGGCCTGCAGAAGGGACGTGCGTCTATCGGCAGAATCGGTGGGGTAGGTTCTCTTGGTTTTGTACCAACCTGAAGTCAGGCAGCCATGGACAGGCAGCCAGGTGGTGCCTGCTGGAGGGAATTGCGCTCTTTGATTGGCTCACAATGAAGCTCTTTTCGACCAGCCTTGTCTGCCTTCACCTCGAGCTTCCTGGCCAGGAACGAAGGACGACGTATATCAAGGTCCCATCTGTGACGCGTTGCGCCTACCCACCTTCGCCCGCGTTACCCTTCCGATCTCGATGATCTGAACATTGCAACACTCAGACGAAAAAAACCCAACCCTCGCCCAGGTCCATCGATCGGAACACAAGCCACAACACTTTCGATCGACACCATGTCTGGACTTTTCGGCAGCGCGTCGTCTTCGTCGGCCAGCAACACCGTCGGCGACCTTAAGTCGGATGTCGCCCTGAGCAACCCGCCCGAAGACACCGTCTCCGACCTTGCCTTTTCCCCCGCCACAAATCAGACCAACGACTTCCTCGCCATCTCCAGCTGGGACAAGAAGGTCAGGATATACGAGGTCACGGGCAACGGCCAGAGCGAAGGAAGGCACGCATACGATCACGAGGGACCCGTCTTCAACGTCGACTTTTCCAAGGTACGTCTATCCTCCGTCGCGATCCCTCCATTGCGGAGGTTGCTGCCGGCCTAGCTGACTCGCAGTTCTGTAGGATGGCACAAAGGTCATTTCGGGCGGCGCAGACAAGGTTGTAAAGTGCTGCGACCTCGGCTCGCGGCAGGAAGTCAAGGTCGGCGAGCACGATCAGCCAGTGCGCAGCGTGCGCTTCTTCGAATCAAGCGGCAACCAGATGGTCGTGTCCGGCTCGTGGGACAAGACGGTCAAGTACTGGGATATGCGACAGCAGGCGCCCGCCGCGACGTTGCAGTGCCAGGACCGCGTCTACTCCCTCGACGTCAAGAACGACCTCCTCGTCATCGGCACGGCGGACCGCTACATCAACATTGTCAACCTCAAGAACCCCACGACCTTTTACAAGACGCTGCAGAGCCCTCTCAAGTGGCAGACGCGCGTCGTGAGCTGCTTCACCGACGCCGCTGGGTTTGCTATCGGCAGTATCGAGGGCCGGTGCGCCATTCAGTATGTCGAGGACAAGGACAGCAGGTACGTTACGATACTGGTTTTTCTTCCTCATTCATCTCACACCCAGAACTCCCCCCGCTGACGGGTCTTCCCACCAAAAGCCTGAACTTTTCATTCAAGTGCCACCGCGACCCGCCGCAGAACAACATCACCAACGTCTTTGCCGTCAACGACATCTCCTTCCACCCCGTGCACGGCACCTTCAGCACCGCCGGCTCGGACGGAACGTTCCACTTCTGGGACAAGGACGCCAAGCACCGCCTCAAGGGCTACCCCAACGTCGGCGGAAGCATCACGTCGACAAAGTTCAACAAGAACGGCTCCATCTTTGCCTACGCCGTGGGCTACGACTGGTCCAAGGGCTTCCAGCACAACACGCAACAGCTGCAGACCAAGGTCATGCTCCACCCTGTGCAGCAGGATGAGTGCAAGCCCAGGCCCACAATGAAGAAGCGGTAAGGGGCTGCAGTATGGCGGAATGGGCGTGATTGTATGACGGGGTCAGAAGACAGAGAGTGCAGCCACGGAAATGATTAGAATAGTCCTTCTCTGCTCTCTCTCTCTCTCTCTCTTGATCCACGTGCAGATGGGAGCTGAGAACGTTGCGGTGGTGTGATTTGAGAAGGGGCGCTTCTTCAGGAGCGTGTGATACCAAATGGCACGCATTGATCACACAAAAAAATAAAGGGTCATGTAATGAATTCGATAGCAAATGAGATTTCTGGAACAGTCCAGCTCGGAAGATTCCGTATAACGTCATGTTATTCATCGTCAGACGTCTAGCAGAAACAATGCCATGCTGCGTCAGGTGCGCGCATTGTGAAGCATTCTAATTAAAGTAAGATGTGTGTGGGTACTGTTCGTGAAAAGTAAACTCCCCCTATAAAAGAACCCAACAGCTCATAACATCACGATATCCCGGGTCGCATTTCCCTTCGTGCGTGCTCGATGGGTCCAGAAAGATTCCTCCCCCCTTTCAACAGGGAGAGATGACAGAAGAGCCAAATGCCATTCGCACGTCACCGTCACCGTCCGCGTGACAAATCCAGTGCTTTCAGGAGCAGAGAGAGGGCTCGTCAGGCCTGGCTCTCCATGGTGCCCCAGAGATTCCTCAACATGCTCGACTCCCGCTCGACGGGTTCCGCGTCGTGAGCGAAGCGCAGCTCGACGCCGTCGACGCCCATGCCCTCGACCTCGGTCAGCGCAGCGACGGGTAGGGCGTTGGCGGGGTCAGCGGCGACGACGCTGATCTCGGGCGTGAGAGGACGGGCCTCGGGTGCCTCGGGGCGGTGGCGGGCGAAGCTGTCGGGGAGCAGGGGCATGCGGGCGTAGAATGCGTCGGAGATGGCGGCGCCGACGGAGGAGGGGAAGGCGAAGAGGGTCGCGTCGATGGTGGGGGCGCCGGTGTAGGCTGTGGCGGCGGAGAGCGAGGAGAAGGTCTGCATGAGGGGGCGCGGGTGGGATTTGGAGGGTTGAGGCTGCGGGGTTGGGCGGTGGGTTGTGGTGATGGAGCGGGCGTGATGCTGGCGTTGTGTGTTAGATCAGAAGAGCTTCGTCCCTGGTAGGGCGAGGGCGACATACATCGGATTCCGGGCTCTTCTTGAGAAGCTCGGCGTACTTGGGCATCAGGACGGCGCCATGAGAGTAGTGGCTATCGATGAGGCCCCGGTTGGCGGCCGAGTTGATGGAACGGGTGAGCTTGGAGACGGGGGCGGTGATTCGGGACATGACTTGAATGATGTGAGTGCTGAAGATGGAACTATATTGGGTTTGTTGAATGGCAGAGCTGGGTAGGATCCGTGGTGGTTGAAGTGTGGCAGGTGGCGCGTGTGAGTGAGAAATCAAGATCAGTGGAAAGAAAAGGCAGGAAAAACCGAGGCAGGCGGCGGGAGGGAAGGGTGCGGGTTGATATATCTTGAGGCGGGAGGTGGACGGCTTGGTGCGAGCTACTTGCTTCTGCTCTACATGGGTGACAGGGTGGGCGAGACCTTGACCCGGAGCTCCGGTGCGGTGCGGAGGCGCAGGGGGTGGGGAGAGACATCGAACAACGCCCACTGCCGCCTCCCTGAAAGGTACCTGATCTGATCTGCCATGTACTAGGTCGATGGCAGAACGAGGCGGGATGAGGAGGCTTGCTTGGCCCACTGGGACCTGATCAACACACACACACGTGTACAGTACGTATCGACTCCATGTGCATCGTCCTTCTGCTTCTCGTGACGGACCCATTCCACGTAGGTATCTCCCGTCACTGTGCGAATGGATACGGAGCGCAACGAGATTCAATGCAGCATAATGTGCTGATGTACTGAGGTGGTACTGGAGGAAGCAATATGCCACACGAATCAGGAGCTCGACGGATAAGTATGCTGCATGAGATGTGGTGGCATGGAACGCAGGCTCGCCTGTATCTGAACCACCACCTTGCTCTTCTTTCCAGCGGGAGGTAGAGAGGGAGGTAATGGGACGAGAATGCGGGCGTGATAACAAATTCCAGGAGGCGCATCATCTTGATGCGATATGCCCACCAACAGATAGATAGATAGATAGACGTGCTCACGAGTGCGTGCGCACACGCACACGCACTGTCTGCCTGCCTGCGTTTCGTAGCTCCATCATCCGGGCCCAGCAACCCCTATCCTCATCGCCTCAGCGACCCTCGCCTCAGCGATGATCGCCTGACCGCATTATTTCGATGTGAAATGAGGGGCTGTTGAGTCGTTGGTTTGGGGAGGGACCCCCTGCCGCTTGTTGCGGCGTTGTCGAGTCGAGTCCAGCACGCACCAGCCAGCACCAGCACCAGCACGCGGCCAGGGGTCCTCACCAAACCAAACGTTGAGGAGCTTGGGCCACAAGGTGCGGGGCGCGGACCTGCCGCGGCGCCGGCACCTGGGGCGGTCAGATCTCTTTAGGTTTGGCCTGGATCCAACAACAACTCAACCTGTGGACTCAAGCCCACCTCAGCCCAGCCCCAATCCGTGGCGAGCAGTACCTCCTGTCGCCCATGCAGGCGCATGCGGGAAGCGAAGCACCTTGGCTCCCCAGTATGCATGCAGCAGGGCATCTTCGGCACGGGGAGACCAGAGAGAAGGGGACCACGAGGTACAGCACAATGCACCACACCACACCACAATGAGCGGCAAGACGGATGTGCTTCACCTCGATGCGTGCACTCGCTCACCGCCAGATCGAGGCTGCGTTTTCGAGCCGCCATGCACGAGGCACGGCAAGCACACCGTGAGTGTAGTTCATTTTCACCGATGGCCTGCCCGCCTGACGGATGAGATTGCGAAATCGGGCCATTCTGGAATGTGGAAGTGTGAGTGGTGCCCGGTGCCCCTCTGGGGTTCATTATGAATCGTTGAGCCTCGACAAGGCCGGGCCAGAAGGTGGAGAGGTCGAGGGAGGGCCTGTATTGGTGACATACCATCGCTGTTGTTGACACAGTGATGCTATGCACTGTCTCGAACCCTGCCTCTGACTTGTTTCTCGCCTATCCATCTGGCGCTTCCGTGCCTGGCAGAACAACATCAAGGGTTAATACAGAGCCCTGCGTGAACCTCGCGCTCTCTCAAGTCAGGCGGTCTTTCGTCAGTCGTCGACCAACAAGCACCCTCAATGAAGGAACTGTGTTCGTTGATGCTATTTTCGGCGGGGGTTGGCAGGAAGCTCAGCCCTTGACCGGGCCATCACTGCCTTCACCACTGCATTCCAGCCCCCCACCACGCTCCAGCACGGGCAGGGGACCCTCGAGGCACTGCTTCCAAGAGCAGCAGCACCTGTCGCATGGGCCCAAGGCCTCCGTCTCACGACCACCCCCAATTGACTCGAGCCATTTCAGCTGGACCACCCTGCCCTTGACTCGCCCCTGGATCCATGCCAAGCATCGCCATCTCGTCATCCTTGAGAAACTTGGCAATACACCAGCGGCGTGAGAGAGCCTCCGGAGAATCAAGGCAACACATCTACGGTCTCTTCATCTTTTCATGAGACGCCGGGTTTTCCAAAGAGCGAATACAACTGCCGTTCCTGTCGAGGGCAGTTGGAGGGGCCTCCCTCCTTCCCCGCCTCGGGGCAGTCTGGGGCCGTGTGAGCAGCTCGACGACAGTTCGCTTGTTGGCCAGCGACAAGCGATCAACGCGTGAAGGAGCTTCCCGTGAGCGAGTTGGTGATTCCTTTCGTCTGCGCCTTGAATGAGTCTCGCGTTGTTCTCTCCTGGTTCAGAATGGTAGTGCCCTGTTCTTCTACATCGCCTCGTTGCATCTGAATAGGCACAGCGGTTTCTCGGCTCGCCAAGAATCATCATAGCATGTTTGTGTTCACAATTCGATCAACTAGCAATATCCCGCACCTAGCCCCTTCGCCGCAGCACTAAGGAGGCTGCCATGTTTGTATCCTTCGCTCATCGCACTGCCCAGGGCACTGCCACAGGCGGACCCCTCAGCAGGGTCCCTACTGGGGCGGACATCGAGGGTACGCAGAGCCAGGCGTGCACGCGCAAACAAGCCTGATTGCTAATCCATGTGGTTCGCCGGCAGCTACGCTCGGAGCGCGCATGGCACTGGGAAGCAAGGATGCCGCCAACGTCTTCCTCATCACAGGTGACCACGAGGCTTGGAATGGTCCATCGGATCAGACAGTACACACGATGCGATCTTGGGGTGTAACGACCGTGTCAGGCACCCTGGTCGAGGATCGAGCCCAAGCGGCGTTGAACCCGGGCCAGCAGAAGGAGAAGAAGAAGAGTCTGAGCAAGCTCTGGGGTCTGAGGCGACACTCGCCTGCACAACCCCAATTGCAGGCTCTCCTAGGTGCTGCTATTTTTCACTTTGCGGGCAGTGCAGTCGAGCTGCGGAGCGAGCTCGAAAAGCTGGCATCACTTGGCGTTTCGATGCAAGGCGAATCCAGGCCGATCGTCGTTTGGGAACCCAGCAACTTGTCTCTGTACGAGTTGCAGCAGGCCCTACCACTCACCGACATTGCATCCTTCAGCCCCAACACATTGGCAATGCTGTATGGTTCCGAGGGCGACGCAGACGAGGCTGCGATCGAGGGCTACGTGGGTACGCTCATGGCCGGGGCGATTGGACCTTCAGGGAAGGGTATCATCCTCGTGCGCAGTGACGAAAAACATCTGGTGGCGACCCAAGAGGGTAGCTTATCCTGGACGCCGACGTTCCACAACTCGGGCGGTCATCAGTACATTCACAGGGCCGGGACCGCGTCGGTCTTCGTGGGAGCCTTTGCCATCCGCTTCGTGCAAAGGGGCAACGCAGCCGAGGCAGCTCTCGCCGGTTCCGTGGCCGAAAGCTTTGCGCAAGAGCAAGTTGGGCTTCCCAGCCGAGACCCGTGCCCCAATCTGAGCGCACAAGAGGACTACGCACATGCATCTTACGGACTGCCTCGGGGGCGTGCTGCCGGTAACGAGGTGTGGAACCTTGTGGGCTTCGAAGTGCGCGTGCGGGAGCTTAGGGAGAGGATAGCTGCGGACCGGCGTCACCAACAGAGCCAGCAGAGGCGGCTGTCGGGTGACACCATTACTGACGAGATGTGAAAACGGTTGTGGGCAGGCGGGCAGGCGGGCAGGCGGGCAGGAAGGGTGTCTGTGGTCTTTGTCAAAGACCTCAAACAGCGGCGGCATC
The DNA here is from genome assembly GCF_003724135.2 of Verticillium nonalfalfae. Classification (NCBI taxonomy): domain Eukaryota; kingdom Fungi; phylum Ascomycota; class Sordariomycetes; order Glomerellales; family Plectosphaerellaceae; genus Verticillium; species Verticillium nonalfalfae. The sequence continues at coordinate 186,189 of NW_021167278.1, forward strand.
AGTAACAGCGGCATGGTAAACGGGTATTATTCTAAGTCTTTTTTGCTTTTTTTCTTGCTTGCAATTATCCCCCCCTTGCAGGGATGTCCAAGCTTTTCCTCGTAGACCAGCCCTTGTGATCTCGTACCAGACGTCTACCGAATGACCTGGGTGCCCTCGGCGGGCTCGAGGATGCGCCACTCGCAGTCGATCTGCTTCGGGTTGGCGTCCTTGAGGGTCTGGATGATGCGGTTGGCAATGGCCTCGAAGTTCCCGGTCGCAAGAGCAAGAATGGTGGGGCCGGCACCGGAGAGGCAGACGCCGAGGAAGCCGGGCTGGTTGCTCGGCGACATGGACTCGACAACCTCGCTGAGACCGGGGATGAGGGTTTGGCGGTAGGGCTGGTGGATCTTGTCCTGCATGGCGAGGTGGATGAGCTCCGGATCCGGCGGCGAGGTGCCGAGGGCGACGGGCAGGAGGGCGATGCGCTGCATGTTGAAGGTCTGGGCGGACGCGTCAGTCAAGAGAAGGGGAGGAAGAGGAGCGGCAGCAGCAGCACCAAGGGCAGACGTACGACATCGGGGCGGGTGTAGTGCGGCGGCAGGACCTCGCGGGCGAGGTGGGTGGGCACCTGGAAGTTGGGGATGATGGCGATGGCCTTGATCTCCTTGGCCCAGGGGAACTTGATGTGGTGGCCGATGCCGTGGGGCGGGGCGGGCGGGGTCTCGCCCGTGTCGACGCCGCCGGCCGGGGCGGGCAGGACCTCGGCGAGGGGGATCTCGATGCGCTGCGTGTCTTCGGGGGCGAGGGGGCGGAGGTAGGTGCCGACGAAGCCGCCGTAGAGGGAGGCGCCGACATTGTCGGGGTGGCGTTCTGCGGTGCGCATCGGGCGTGAGCAAGCAGTGGACAGGGGGGACGGGGCGGATGCGTGGTCTCTCCTGGCAGGAGAAGGGGCGGCATGGTGACTCACCGATCATGAGGCAAAAGTCAAAGAGGCGGTCGAGGTCGAGGTCGAGGTGGCCGACCTCGCGGCCGAGCATGACACCGGCGACGACGGCGGATCCGGAGCTGCCGAGGCCGCGGCCGAGAGGGATGGGGTTCTTGATGTGGACGTGGGTCTCGACGGGGAACATGCGCTGGCCGTGGCAGCGCAGGACGTAGAGGGCGACGCGCGTGATGAGGTTGGCGGAGGGGTCGAGGCTGATGTCGGCGCTGCCCTCGCCCTGGCCCTCGTAGGTGATGCGGCAGTTCAGGGGCTCGGCGGAGGTGGCGCGGGCGCGGTCGATGGTGACGTGCAGCTCGAGGTAGACGGAGAGGGCGAGGCCGATGACATCGAAGCCGGGACCAATGTTGGCGGAGGACGAAGGGGTTTTGATAACGAAGGTCTCCATGATGATGATGATGGGGCCCTTGGCGGGGGGTTGGACGAGCGAATGAGGTGACGAGTGCCCGAGGTCCCTGACGGCGGATGATTCTCGATATGGTCGAGAGGCCCTAGGTGAGTCGGCAGTTCTGGGGTTGGTCGTCGTCTATCACACGCAAGACCAGTCAGTGAGCAGGGCCGTTTGCGAGTGAGTGAGTGAGTGCGTCTGTGTGTCCCTGATCGTGGCTGGAAAATTCGGGAGCAGCCCGATCATCGGAGCTTCAGCCACAGGGCAACGCACGGGCAGGCAGGAGGGGTCGGACCCGTGAGGTGAGAGGGGTCGGTCCTGGCCAGGGGAGCGGTGACTCAGCTTCCACTAGGTAGGTACCTTAGGTAAGGAACTTTTTGTAAGGTACCTTATCAAGGTAGTAGGCAACGAGCAGTACCAGCCATACCGCCGACCGTACTCGGCGTCACGGCGAGCGAGCCACGGCGCATGGGATTGTGGGCCAAAATGCCATTTCTCTTCGCCCCTCCCCCGTTAAGACCTAAAAGGGAGCAAGACAGGGTGGTCCCCACTGTCGTCACTGCCCGACGTCATCCCCAGGAACAACATCAGATTCCCGTACGAAATTCCCATCTCGTCTGGTACGGGCGCACCGTCTTTCTCATTCGCCAAATTCCCATCCTGCTTCCCCCTCTATTGCATCACATCTCGATCTGCCCATCCCAAGTCCCACCCTGCGCGAGACCCTTTTCTTGCCTCTTGGCTTTCTTGATTCTCCGTCCACAGCCAAGATCATCAATCATTCTCTCTCTCTCTCTCTCTATCCCCCCCCCTTCTCGCTGCCTCAAAAGTCGCTCACGGCCTATCCCAGTCTCTGTCACTCGACACGGCCGTCTGATACCTTGCTTATATAGGCAGTTGCCTCCCCCGTGTCCTCTCCGCTTCAGGCACTCTCAGTTCCCCGAACGAGCATACCGCCTACCAGCCAGCCTTACCACCCAACTCCTGCACCGCCAGCCTTACCACCTCCTGCCTGCAACACCAGCCAACACAACATCCATCTCCACCATCATCGCTGCGTCCCAGTCAACAGTGCCATCACCGTCGCGCAAGGGGCATTTCATCAGGCATTGATGAGCACAACGCCCGCCCTCCAACTCGACCGACACGTCCTCACAGATGGCCACGACTAGGGCCTCGAATCAATGACAAACTCCACCCAGCAGCCCAACAACAGAGACCTTCCACGCGCCATCACCGACTCGTCTCTCCCGACTCGCCGCCGCCATGACCCTCCTTCGCCCCAGGACCCCGGCCCCTACGATCAAGCCGGTTGCTCCTCTCGACGGAGCTCGTCCAAGCGTGGATCCTCTTCCAAGCGCGGCTCGTCCAAAGGCGCTTCCTCGCGCGGTGGATCGTCGAGGCCGTCGGCGGCCCAGCTCGAAGACCACCAGGTACGGGGCAGCCCCTATTTCCCTTTCGTCGCCTGCCCATCGCCCCCTGAGTCACGGGTGATGGCTGTCGACCGCTGACGCCTGGTGACTGACATGCAATTCCGTCCAGAATCGCTCGAGCCCCTCGGATCCCGATTCGTATGCCCATCAGGTATACAGCGACGGTCTCCTGCCCACCCTTGCGAAGCTGCGCAAGGCGGAGGAGAGGGACGACCGCAGGAACTCGCGCATAGAACAGGGCGGCGCCTACTCTTCGAGTGTAGGTCTCGTCCCGTCCCGTCCCGTCCCGTCCCATCACCCCGCGCCACCTGCTGACCCATGGCCCTCTCTCATCCCACAGCGCAACGCGGCCCGGTTCGTGTGCCATGCGTGCAACAGAGTGCAGACCCCTGAATGGCGGCCAGGACCCGATGGGCCCGGCACGCTTTGTAACGTCTGCGGGTTGGTGTACGCCAGTCGTAAGCGGAACAACAAATCGTTGGCGGGTTTCTCCAGCCTGGATCGCCGAAAGAACGGCAAGAACGGTGGCTGATGAAGCCGCCTCGCCATTGTCGCCTCGAACAACGGATTGAGAGACGCGTGTTTGACCCCCCTTCAACGGCGATGATTGTCGGGTTGACTTGAGCGGGGGAATTTTTCTTTTTTTAAGAACTCACGGCAGCAGGCGTTTGGAGCAAGCGTGGCATATCTACTGGCTTGTATCGATGTTCGCGATCTAAATATCCTCGTCTTTCTCTTTCGAAATTGGCTACCTCTTCCCACGGGCCGGCCCACAAAGGGCTCACTTGCTTCACGCTGACACCAAAAAACTTCCATACCTCTGGGTCAGTGTACCTGCCTCGACCGTGTTGGTCTTGACCCGCCTTGACCATCCAAACGACACGATCGGCGATCGAGCTTGAAACTTGAATAACCATCGCAGCCATGCTTCTCCCCGCTCGGCTCTGATTGGGTCAGGGCATTCTCCGCCTTTTGGTGACTTGTCCCGCTTTCCCACCCCCAGTATCCACGTCTTCAACCATCGCGTTTATTTGATGCCCTCACAACCTGTCTCATCAGGTCGTCCACTTTCTCTCTGTCTGCTGGGACAGTCTATCTATGCGGCGGTGGATCCCAAGTAGTTAGGCAGCTTGACAGAGACTGAGGCTTTCGGGAGTTTTGGATTGCGTGTTCGTGTGCTGAGCTGCAGCCCGTCTACTCGATATGTCCCTCTCCAGACTAGCACAAATCAGAAACCCATTGAGCGATGCGCAGCCACTTTGTCTGCCCCCTGTGGTTGGCAGCCACATGTGTGAAGCGATGCGTGTTGCCCTTTTCTGCTCTTCGCCCCGCCCCGCCGAACCCGATCCAACCACGCCGGTCCCCAGGCGCCGTCCGCTTCCGGCCAGCTGGCGCCACCTTGACGGCCGCCCCGTTGGTTGTCCCGTACCACCGGCACCCCGCGTCCGCGGCCGTGGGCTGATCACCGAGGACTGTCCGGGTATTGCCGTCGTTGCCGCGCTTCCAGCACCACCCACTCCTGGATGTGTCGAACCGACCCTCCCCTCTGCTGCCCTGCGACGCTGCCCACGCTGAATACGAAGGCGCCGACTCCACTCGCCTGGCGAGGACGGGATCGTCGGTACAGATACGAGGAGTGGAGGTGTGGGTGAGAGGGGCAAAAGTCCCCGCGACTGCCGACCTGGTTGGTCTCGGTAGTCGTCGCCATTGGAGAGAAAGCGTCGCGGCTCGGGCCTCTGGCGACGTGTGCGCTGGCAGGACGTGGACAGGGCAGCCGTGGAGACGCAAGGGTCCGACGTCACGAAGACATGCGCCATGGTCGTATGTCACGTAGGTAGGCAGATGGAGATGCTGATAGCTTGTTTTGGTATTTAAAAAGCCGAGCCATCGCCGCAGACTGTCTTCCGCCCCCCCCCCCCCCTCCTCCGTACGCAGCATTCACCCCGTTGCCCAGAGACATCACCATTTCCCACCCAGCGAGAACATCATGCGCATCTCCCACTATCTCGGCATCTCGGCCATGGCGGCCATGGCCTCGGCGGTGACAGGTAAGAAGGCAACCCCCCCGGGCTTTCGGCGTCCTCCCTTCCTCGCGGACGCGAGACTGATTGGAACCCCGCCCTTTCCAGTCTCCTACGACACGGGCTACGACGACGGCGACCGCTCCTTCTCGGTCGTCAGCTGCTCCGACGGCGTCAACGGCCTGACGACGCGGTACGGCTGGACGACGCAGCGCCAGGCCACCGGGTTTCCCTACATTGGCGGCGCCGAGGCCGTCGCGGGCTGGAACTCGCCGAACGTGAGTCCTTCCGTGCCCTTCGCTTCCTTGCCCCCCCTCCCCCTCCCCATCATGCTGTCCAAGTCTCAAAGACGAGAGAGAGGCGTGCGCCGCCGCCTTGATGCGGAGGAACATACCCGTCCGTCTTGGCGAGCGAGGACTGACGTGTGCCGTGCCCCGGTGGATAGTGCGGCACCTGCTGGGAGCTTGCGTACGGCGGGCGCACCATTCACGTGCTGGCCGTGGACCATGCGCTCGCCGGGTTCAACATTGCGCTGGACGCGCTCAATGCCCTCACGAACGGACAGGCGGTGCAGCTGGGGCGCGTCGAGGCGTCGTCGAAGCAGGTCGACGTGGCCGAGTGCGGTCTGTAGAAAGTT